>NC_143047.1:38382500-38635000 GCF_057628025.1 Oncorhynchus mykiss
AGTTCAATGGCCTGGTATACTGTACAGATAGTTGGTACGAGGTTTGAAAATTGTCACACTGCCCTTTGTTAGCATCTAATATCCACCCCATGGTATTGCTTTATTGAGTCAGCACACTGACCTTCAGCTAAATTAACACGCTCCAAGAAAATATCCTTTCTAACAGTAAGGACTGGTGAATATAGGAATATACATGTGAAATATGCCTGGTAATAAGAGGAGAAAGGTCTGCTGCTACAGATAAACAGAAGTCAGTTTCTTCTTTCTCGTCTCTTTCTACATCTCTACACCTTCCTCCCTCTTCTCTCTTTGTCCCTTCGCCCACTGTGTCAGTCTCTTTAGTCAGGCTGGAAATGCCCCTCTCTCGCTCTCTCTCTCCCTTTCATGTCTGGCCACCTCCCTCTTCACAGACTCCCCTTCATCTCTCCATCCCACTCGTTTTCAAGCCCATCTGTCACCAGGAAACACGTGGGGAAATAACAGTGATCTGGAGAGCAAACCTATGAGGGGGGAGGGTTTGTCTTTCCAGCAGGAGGGTAGTGGTACGGCTTATAGCTCCTCAGACTGAATCAGATCAGTCCATTGAAACCAAAATGGCTGTTTCAAAAAATAAAAAAGGTTCTCTATGAGCAAACAAACAAACGCTTAGAAGTGTGGCTATATAGAGTAGTTGGTAGTTGAGTAGCTGTAAATAGACAACAGACCTGTCCTCTATAAAAGCCTGTGGTGCAGATGACTAACAGACGATTAACTGAGCCTGACGTTCACCTGTAGTCACTGACTGACTAGATAGAAGTTCTGTCAATAAGAGATGAGTGAAAAAAAAACACATTTTATTAGGAGGGTAGAGCTGTAGCTGTGACAATGGATAAAATGAGAGAAGTCTCATGAAAAAAATATTTAGAACCTGCCATGTTAGATTACCCCCCCAACTCACTGGACACAAAACAGCCACACACCAAGTGTGTGAAGAATGCCCCTCTCCCCAACAGTGTGATTACTACCTCAGTTTAGAGCTTACTACCTCATACAAGTACTTGGGAGTATGACTAGATGGCACACTGTCCTTCTCTCAGCACATATCCAAGCTGCAGGCTTAAGTTAAATCTATACTTGGTTTCCTCTATCGTAATCGCTCCTCTTTCACCCCAGAGGCCAAACTAACCCTGATTCAGATGACCATCCTACCCATGCTAGATTACAGAGATGTAATTTATAGATTGGTAGGTAAGGGTGCTCTCGAGCGGCTAGATGTTCTTTACCATTCGGCCATCAGATTTGCCACCAATGCTCCTTATAGGACACATCACTGCACTCTATACTCCTCTGTAAACTGGTCATCTCTGTATACCTGTCGCAAGACCCACTGGTTGATGCTTATTTATAAAACCCTCTTAGGCCTCACTCCCCCCTATCTGAGATATCTACTGCAGCACTCATCCTCCACATACAACACCCGTTCTACCAGCCACATTCTGTTAAAAGATCCCCAAAGCACACACATCCCTGGGTCGCTCCTCTTCAGTTTGCTGCAGCTAGTGACTGGAACGAGCTGCAAAAAAACACTCAAACGGGATCTCTTCATTCAAAGACTCAATCATGGACACTCTTACTGACAGTTTTATCTCAATCTCTTCATTCAAAGACTCAATCATGGACACTCTTACTGACAGTTTAGGCTGCGTCGCGTGATGTATTGTTGTCTCAACCTTCTTGCCGTTTGTGCTGTTGTCTGTGCCCAATAATGTTTGTACCATGTTTTGTCCTGCTCCCATGTTGTGCTGCTGGCCTGCTGCCATGTTGTGTTGCTACCATGCTGTGTTGTCGTCTCGGTCTCTTTATGTAGTGTTGTGTCTTGTCGTGATGTGCGTTTTGTCCTATATTTATGGATTTTTAATCTCAGCCCGTCTCTGCAGGAGGCCTTTTCGTAGGCCGTCATCTAAATAAGAGTTTGTTCTTAACTGACTTGCCTAGTTAAATATATATATATATATATATATTTTTATTGTAAGTCTTCCACCCAAAGATAACTTACACTGTGGGGAGTATTTGCCATCAGCAAAATGATCAAATTCCCTAAATACAAGAAAAGGGACAGAAATGGAATTGATCTCCACTGTTGCCGTACAGGAGGCTCTTTCCTGTCCTCCAGCGCTTCTCAAGGAGCTATAATGTGCCCACTTTACTTTCCTTCCCTGTGAACCCTCTGACAGGAACAATGCCAGGCCTGCCTGGGTTTGGTACTGGGGATGTGACCCGTTGACCGTTAGATCCAGCTGGATGTTCTGATAGCTGTTGAGGGGTGGGGGAGACCAAGCAATAAAAAGGCTGGACAGAATGATTGGTATGGCTGGCCACACCAGCTTTACTGCCTTGGTTGGCACCGGCTCAGCTGGCAGATTGAAAGGAAGGATCCAATTCTCGCGGCTCGCGGTGCTCTGTCATCCTACTTACAGGCAAAAAGAGGCGAACCACCGGACCCCGGCAGTTAGAAAACACTGCTGGTTCGCTTTCTGGCCTTGGGTCACAGTGACTACATCAGCTGTGCAGGGGAAAAAAACCTTTACAGGAAGATTTTAATCCAACCAGAGAGAACACTAAGAGACAAAAATTTGGAACATGGCTCAGTAAACTAGTGTCTTTAACAGTGCTACAATTGGGTCCACTATACGGTATTTAATCAACATGTTGTACTGTTTCAAGACTAGTTTGATGATGAATAAACTCATCTTTTCATTTGCAGTTTTTAGCCCGAGGTGTTGTATAAATCCCACTATACAAGGCCAATTTATCTGGGGAGCAGCAGGGATGACAACAAGCATGTGGCTGCGCCGCGGGCCTCTGCCGGGCCAGGGCGCGCCGCGGGCCTCTGCCGGGCCAGGGCGCGCCGCGGGCCTCTGCCGGGCCAGGGCGCGCCGCGCGCCTCTGCCGGGCCAGGGCGCGCCGCGCGCCTCTGCCGGGCCAGGGCGCGCCTCTGCCGGGCCAGGGCGCGCCTCTGCCGGGCCAGGGCGCGCCTCTGCCGGGCCAGGGCGCGCCTCTGCCGGGCCAGGGCGCGCCGCGGGCCTCTGCCGGGCCAGGGCGCGCCGCGGGCCTCTGCCGGGCCAGGGCGCGCCGCGGGCCTCTGCCGGGCCAGGGCGCGCCGCGGGCCTCTGCCGGGCCAGGGCGCGCCGCGGGCCTCTGCCGGGCCAGGGCGCGCCGCGGGCCTCTGCCGGGCCAGGGCGCGCCGCGGGCCTCTGCCGGGAGAGGATTCATCCTCTGGCTATAGGGAGGAACCCACCAGGAGCTAGTCAATGAAGTGAGGCTGACACAAATGTGTTTGATGACTGTGTGCAGCAGGAGAGGAGAGTGTCTGGGCGGGTGTGGGGAGAGTGAAAATAAGTGTGGTATGGAGGAGAAAGTGAAAGCGAGAGGAGAGAGAGGACTGCTGTTGGCAGGATTAGGTAAATCTGTCTCTCCCAGATAGCAAATCCCTGTGGTATCCTGTTCATTTCAAACAACCGGCTCATTCCTCTGACTGAAGCACTTCTCACCTCCACTGGACAAGCTAATTAACCACCCTGAATAAGCCTCATTCTTCCTCTGCTTCCTCAGCCATCACAGTGGGCCCACTACGAAATGCTGAAGGACAGGTTAGTGACAACCATGAGCCTCAAACAGAGCAGGGGTACTGTTGATTGAACAAGGCCCGGTGTGTAAGAGTCTGACAACCCTTCCAACAGAAAGACTACAAAAACAACTACTTTAATGTTACTGCTACAGCCCTGACCTCTGACTCAAGAGTACTATGGCAACAGAAGCAATTATCTGCTATATTTTAGGTTTTTTTAAATGTAAAAGGAGGACTCTGGGACAAGCTGTCAGACACGACAGAACAGGGCACTTTTAACCAGCCCCAGACAACGCCATCAGGCAAAGGTATCATTACATCTTCAACAAATGCAAGACGGACACGGTGGAATTCATTGTTTCCCTAGCCTTTTGTGACAGTGAAGTGCCATCCAAAGAAATCCATTGTGTGAGAGACAGAGACCGAGAGACAAACGAAAGCCCAGACGGTGCACAATTAAATTTGCCCCAAGGTGGCCCCGCGTGAAAGAACCAACTGGATGAATAAATAAAGGGTATCCTTCAGGGCTGGGAGTAGCAGACTCAGTGGGGGGGCAAGGGGGTGTGGAGGGTAGTGGCTCTGTCTGAACTACAGGCCTATCACTGCAGGCCTGCTCAGCGTGACTACCTTCAGATCTGCCCTCTCCATTCATTAACCTGTCAGCTAGAAGGGCCAATCGACAGCTCTGATCTGTTTTATTCTCCCCTGGGTTACCGTCTGGGTCGGCAGAGCTTCCTACAGACCTTTTGGTTCAAACCCCAATAACAGACACCTCAGACGAGAACCAACCCGGATTGGCCTAAACAATGCAGTTTAGTCGTCACTTGCAAACAAACATCCAATATCCAATGTAGAATACTCCTGAACGTGGGTACAAATGTTGATCATTTTGCCATTAAGGTGCAAAACCGCAATTATGTGTTGGCAGATAGGCCTAATTTCCATAGAGATTTGGGAAATATGTAGCTTTCCTGGAATAAATCATAAAAATTGCTTTTCTCAGATCTCGTGATTTCCTTTTAGTGAGCTTGGTGATTCATAGGACTTGATAAAACCATAAAATATGTGCTGGGCATCGAGAGGACTTGGCCAGGAAGAGGGATCCACATACTGGGGCAGAGTTTCTCCTCTCCCCCAGAACAACCATAGATGACAAAGGAAAGAACATTTATCTTTACTTTTTCTCTCAATACCAAGGAACATTATGTGCCTGTTATGAGATATCCTATGAATTATTTAATTAAACACAATATTGCATTCTCTTCGCCCCTGCTCCTACACAATCATACACACAAAGATAAAAAAATCTATACGGTCCAGTATGCCTTGCAAAGTCAACCACCGGGCAATTTGTCAGCATTGGATTTCAAAGATTGGGTTTCCGCCAATTGTTCCTCTGTGCTATAGTTTGGTAGGTTCTGGCAAGTCCTCTGAAAGTTCAGGAAAGATTTAACCATAATACTCAGGAATGGAAGTGGTGGCCAGCTGCAGCAGTGGTGTGAACAGCCAGACCACTCCTACTGTTTCCTGTAGTAACTCACCCTGCTCAACCCAACCACTCTTACTGGTTCCTGCAGTAACTCACCCTGCTCAACCCAACCACTCCTACTGTTTCCTGCAGTAACTCACCCTGCTCAACCCAACCACTCCTACTGGTTCCTGTAGTAACTCACCCTGCTCAACCCAACCACTCCTACTGGTTCCTGTAGTAACTCACCCTGCTCAACCCAACCACTCCTACTGTTTCCTGCAGTAACTCACCCTGCTCAACCCAACCACTCCTACTGTTTCCTGTAGTAACTCACCCTGCTCAACCCAACCACTCCTACTGGTTCCTGCAGTAACTCACCCTGCTCAACCCAACCACTCCTACTGTTTCCTGTAGTAACTCACCCTGCTCAACCCAACCACTCCTACTGGTTCCTGCAGTAACTCACCCTGCTCAACCCAACCACTCCTACTGGTTCCTGTAGTAACTCACCCTGCTCAACCCAGCCACTCTTACTGGTTCCTGTAGTAACTCACCCTGCTCAACCCAACCACTCCTACTGTTTCCTGCAGTAACTCACCCTGCTCAACCCAACCACTCCTACTGTTTCCTGTAGTAACTCACCCTGCTCAACCCAACCACTCCTACTGGTTCCTGTAGTAACTCACCCTGCTCAACCCAGCCACTCCTACTGGTACTGGTTCCTGTAGTAACTCACCCTGCTCAACCCAGCCACTCTTACTGGTTCCTGTAGTAACTCACCCTGCTCAACCCAACCACTCTTACTGGTTCCTGCAGTAACTCACCCTGCTCAACCCAACCACTCCTACTGTTTCCTGTAGTAACTCACCCTGCTCAACCCAACCACTCCTACTGTTTCCTGTAGTAACTCACCCTGCTCAACCCAACCACTCCTACTGTTTCCTGCAGTAACTCACCCTGCTCAACCCAACCACTCCTACTGTTTCCTGCAGTAACTCACCCTGCTCAACCCAACCACTCCTACTGTTTCCTGTAGTAACTCACCCTGCTCAACCCAACCACTCCTACTGGTTCCTGTAGTAACTCACCCTGCTCAACCCAGCCACTCCTACTGGTACTGGTTCCTGTAGTAACTCACCCTGCTCAACCCAACCACTCCTACTGGTTCCTGCAGTAACTCACCCTGCTCAACCCAGCCACTGTTTCCGCAGAGCGGACCTGTGTAGTCTAGTCTTCCCAGGAATCCTTGGCAAAAACTAAAATGATGCCAATTATCCACCCAGACACAAAAACTATCCTAATTCCACTCCGTGTTAATATACACAGTGTACAAAGTCCAGTAATTTTAACAAATAAAGCAGAATTTTGTTTCTGGATCAAAAGAGTCCATGTTCAAGTCGTTAACAACGTTGGTTTTAAATACTAATGCCTTATTGAATTTACAATGTCGGAACGGTTTCACTGTCAAAATACGGTGACAAACGTAACTAGATGAGACGGATTCATGTTGCATGAAAAGAGTAATGAACTGGAATCAACTTTTCTTCAATAAAGTCTAGAAATACTTCTCTATGCTACACAGCCCTTTCATGTCACCAACAACGGAAACACCTTCATAATCTCTCACTTGCAACTGAACTCTAAATACAAGAAAAACTCTTCCTCCATGAGCACACCCACCCATCTCCAACTCACTTCAAAGGAACACATCCTTAGAGAAGAGGTACAGAACCTTCACCATTTCAATTTCCATTTCACGTCGCCCCTAAAAAAAAAGAGAAGGTTGCTTTCTCCTCGTCTTACAAAGTAACACAGGACGTGGGAAGGGTTATGGGTCCTAGGTGGTGCAGCGGTCAAAAGCACTGCATCGCAGTGCTGAGGCACCACTATAGCCTGGGGTTCGATCCCAGGCTGTCACAACCGACCGGGAGCCCCATAGGATGGCGCACAATTGGCCCACTACTGATAAGTAGTCCGCTAGGCGGGTCATGTTTCGGAGGACTCATGACTCGACCTTTGCCCTTCCCGAGCCCATTGAGGAGTTGCAGAGATGAGCGAAGGGGCCTACTTCTGGGAAGTAACTGGGGGGGAAAGTGTTAGGCTCCATCTTTTAGTCTGTTTTGTTCTTCTCAGAGTGAAGTGTTCGATGCTTCAAAGCCTGGGAGCGAGTGAACAGCCCTGTTAGCGGCCGCTGATAAAAGAGCTACCGGTGTCTGCATGTTCTTGACGATTTGGAGGGAAACCTTTTAATACTGGAGCACAAAACAGATCAAAGGCTTCCACTAGCAGTGGGGGAACTATTACTAATTTACTTGAAACTGGATGCTCCCCAAATAACTTAAAATAACCAGGCCGTTTCACGGGGGGGAGTCGGGGAGAGCGTTCTATATAAGGAAGCTACAGTAATACAGGTGTCCATATATAAGGAAGCTACAGTAATACAGGTGTCCCTATATAAGGAAGCTACAGTAATACAGGTGTCCATATATAAGGAAGCTACAGTAATACAGGTGTCCATATATAAGGAAGCTACAGTAATACAGGTGTCCATATATAAGGAAGCTACAGTAATACAGGTGTCCATATATAAGGAAGCTACAGTAATAAAAGGGGACAGATGGGGTTGTAGAGGTTAAAGGGATACTTCAGGATTTTGGCAACAAAAATCTACTTCCACAGAGTCAAATTAAAACTTGTGGATACATTTTTATGTCATTGCATGCAGTTTGACGGAAGATGCTACTTAACACTAAAGCAATTACTAACTAGCGTTAGCACAATAACTGGAAGTCTATGGTTAACGCTAGTTAGCAAAGGCTCACAAAACTACCTCCAACTTCCTTCATACTGGACACAGAGACAAAGACAGAGACATGGTATCCAGAAGTTCATCTGACTATGGGGGTGTAGATAAATTAACAAAATCCCAGACGTATCCTTTAAGTACTTGCACCAGGCCCATAGTGGATTTGCAACATGTAGAGGCCAGTAGCATAGCAACATGTAGAGGCCAGTAGCGTAGAGGCCAGTAGTGTAGAGGCCAGTAGTGTAGAGGCCAGTAGTGTAGAGGCCAGTAGCGTAGCAACACGTAGAGGCCAGTAGCGTAGCAACACGTAGAGGCCAGTAGCGTAGCAGCACGTAGAGGCCAGTAGCGTAGCAGCACGTAGAGGCCAGTAGCGTAGAGGCCAGTAGTGTAGAGGCCAGTAGTGTAGAGGCCAGTAGTGTAGAGGCCAGTAGCGTAGCAACACGTAGAGGCCAGTAGCGTAGCAGCACGTAGAGGCCAGTAGCGTAGCAGCACGTAGAGGCCAGTAGCGTAGCAACACGTAGAGGCCAGTAGCGTAGCAACACGTAGAGGCCAGTAGCGTAGAGGCCAGTAGTGTAGAGGCCAGTAGCGTAGCAACACGTAGAGGCCAGTAGTGTAGAGGCCAGTAGTGTAGAGGCCAGTAGCGTAGCAACACGTAGAGGCCAGTAGTGTAGAGGCCAGTAGTGTAGAGGCCAGTAGTGTAGAGGCCAGTAGTGTAGCAACACGTAGAGGCCAGTAGTGTAGAGGCCAGTAGCGTAGCAACACGTAGAGGCCAGTAGTGTAGAGGCCAGTAGTGTAGAGGCCAGTAGTGTAGAGGCCAGTAGCGTAGCAACACGTAGAGGCCAGTAGTGTAGAGGCCAGTAGTGTAGAGGCCAGTAGTGTAGAGGCCAGTAGTGTAGAGGCCAGTAGCGTAGCAACACGTAGAGGCCAGTAGTGTAGAGGCCAGTAGTGTAGAGGCCAGTAGTGTAGAGGCCAGTAGCGTAGCAACACGTAGAGGCCAGTAGTGTAGAGGCCAGTAGTGTAGAGGCCAGTAGCGTAGCAACACGTAGAGGCCAGTAGCGTAGCAACACGTAGAAGCCAGTAGCGTAGCAACACATAGAGGCCAGTAGCGTAGCAACACGTAGAGGCCAGTAGCGTAGCAACACGTAGAGACCAGTAGCGTAGCAACACGTAGAGGCCAGTAGCGTAGCAACACGTAGAGGCCAGTAGCGTAGCAACACGTAGAGGCCAGTAGCGTAGCAACACGTAGAGGCCAGTAGCGTAGCAACACGTAGAGGCCAGTACGTCGCATTTCCTCTCATACTTTGCCCCCAACAAACAACCGAGCAGATCAGAGCTATTCACAAACACTTGGGAGGCCTCAATGGTGGCTTGTGCCCTTTTCCAGTACCCTTGTGTAGATGTGGAGAGAGGGTTGAGTGTGTGTGTAAAAGTCAGGCTAGGATGCAGAGATAAGGGCACCTGAATCGGAGCGGATCGCCGCGTCATTAGCGGGAGTTATTTGTACTGATCATATCTCACTCTCAGAGGCTGAAAGCCGGGCTCCCTGTTCCACTGAGATGCACTGGAATGACATTCTCTCGCCGGGTCCGGCATTTAACCCCCCCCCACCCCCCTCTCCTCAGTCAATCCCCCACCCCCCCACTTCTCTGTTCACCATTACACCTCTCTGTTTGACCCTTTGTTCTCTAGCAACCAGACTTTTCTTTTGTTGCTTTAGCACTATGCCGTTGAGCCTTCAGGAGCCTCATATGGTGGAGCTACAACAAAAGAGCGGAGAGCAAGTAGTGTGTGTGTGTGTGTGTGTGTGTGTGTGTGTGTGTGTGTGTGTGTGTGTGTGTGTGTGTGTGTGTGTGTGTGTGTGTGTGCGCGCACGCATATATGGCACATTATTAGCAATATTCACAAGGTCTCCGTCTCCATCCACACAAATGCAATCTTTGTCGTAGAGACTGGGTATGAAACAAATATGCGCATGTGACCCGTTGTTGATTACCTATCCCACAATGCAGTGTGAGCAGGTCTTCCCTTTAAAGGGAGGTTGAATGCTCATCACTGCCTGGCGTTATCTGTGCTCTCCCTCCTGTCTGCCAGTGAGACACAGAGCTCGGAGGGCTTTTGTTGATGCTAATGTGGATGGTATCGCCAGTAAAAAGGAGCAGCCATGTGGCAACGCTCAGAGTAATGGGCTTTTTGTAATGCAGTCAGGAAGGGAGGCCCTCAGGAGCATCAGACTGGCCTACAGAGCAGCAACACCTGTGTGTGTGAGAGAGAGAGAGAGCGCGCGCAAGTGTGTGTGTGTGTGTGCGTAAGAGTGCGAAAGTGTGTGTCTCACACAGCAGAAGAAAAACAATGTCTCATTTGTTTACACAGAGAATTACAGCTACATGCCCTTTATCAGTCTGGGAGAGATAAGAGCTGAGAAACGGAGACTCCTAAACCTAGCAGCCAGAAAGGCAACAGGCAAGTCTTTTAGCTTCTGTTTCTGTCCTTGTATGCGTGTGTAGTGTGTGCGCAACGTGTCTGTGTCCAGAGATTGAGGGATTTGCACCACGAGAGGAGACTCCAGCACTCTTTCCCCTATACCATCTCTCCTACACTATCTCTGTGCTTCTCACAACAAAAACACAGGAAGTGGAATCAGGGGGCACTTGACACAGACGTGTCCTCCGGCAGATTGGATCAGAGAGGACAGAAATTCCACCTTATCTGCAGGCCGAGGTGTGTAAACAGTCAACCGCTGGGTATGACCCAGCTGTGTGTGTGTGTGTGTGTGTGTTTACAGTGCAAGCTATCTGCTCGCTGATTAATCTATATCCTGCTGCAGCATGTAACATTTCACTCAAATACCTCAGTTTAAATCTCATAACCACTGACAGGCTATGAGACGTTGTATCATTATTAGCTCATCTCAAGAGTCAAATCTCTCTCCTGGAATACAGGGAGCTTGATCCTAAATCTCAGCAAAGCAGCCAGAAAGGCCCAGATAATGTATCCAATAATATCAATAAGAGATGAGGGTTATGTATTTAATAGGCTACATACAGCCTGTGTGAGATAGAAGTCATACATTATTTACTGACAGCTACTGGATAGGGGCCTTGCCTGTTCTGCTGAGGCAATACTTTTTCAGCCATGTTGCAACGGTCTCCAGAAACAACAGGATGTAATGGATGGTATTTACTTAAAGCCTGATGGGTTTATGATTAAAAAATACTGTCTGAACTGAGCTACTTTCCACTCCTCACTAAACAGATGGTCAAAGATAAATATCCTACCCACCAGGAATTCACCAACTGCTTAAAAATAAATAAATACATTTAAAAATTGACTGTGCGCACTGGCAAACTGGGCATTACCAGATCCTTCTAGTTACAGAAAAGCTCGTTAGCACGGTGCCTATAGCCCATCTTGAATAAGCAGTGTGTGTGAGAAAGCATGCAAGCCAGTGAGTAAGTGTCAGAGTGGCAGCGGCTGATGAGAGGTAATGATTTGTGTGCAGTGCAGTCCTTCCCCTAAGGAGCACCGCTCCCTGCATTCCCCCTTAGCCCAGAGCCCAAACCAGAAGGGCGCTCTGGCCCTGAACCCACCTAATCCCCTACACAAGCCTATTTATACACCCTGTTCATATGCGTGTGTGTGCTTTCACAGGGCTGCAGCAGCACTCATGAATGTATAAATACACAAGTGGCTGCGGTCCACAATCTGCAGAGAGGGAAAGCGGGAGAGAGAAAGCGGGAGAGAGAAAGCGGGAGAGAGAAAGCGGGAGAGAGAAAGCGGGAGAGAGAAAGCGGGAGAAAGAAAGCGGGAGAAAGAAAGCGGGAGAGAGAAAGCGGGAGAGAGAAAGCGGGAGAGAGAAAGCTGGAGAGAGAAAGCGGGAGAGAGAAAGAGGGAGAGAGAAAGCTGGAGAGAGAAAGCGGGAGAGAAAGAGGGAGAGAGAAAGAGGGAGAGAGAAAGAGGGAGAGAGAAAGAGGGAGAGAGAAAGAGGGAGAGAGAAAGAGGGAGAGAGAAAGCGGGAGAGAGAAAGCGGGAGAGAGAAAGCGGGAGAGAGAAAGCGGGAGAGAGAAAGCTGGAGAGAGAAAGAGGGAGAGAGAAAGAGGGAGAGAGAAAGAGGGAGAGAGAAAGCGGGAGAGAGAAAGCGGGAGAGAGAAAGCGGGAGAGAGAAAGCGGGAGAGAGAAAGCGGGAGAGAGAAAGCGGGAGAGAGAAAGCGGGAGAGAGAAAGCGGGAGAGAGAAAGCTGGAGAGAGAAAGAGGGAGAGAGAAAGAGGGAGAGAGAAAGCGGGAGAGAGAAAGCGGGAGAGAGAAAGCGGGAGAGAGAAAGAGAAATTGGAGACTTCCGGCGCCGACAGAGATGGCCGCCTCGCTTCGCGTTCCTAGGAAACTATGCAGTTTGTTTTTTTACGTGTTATTTCTTACATTGGTACCCCAGGTCATCTTAGGTTTCATTACATACAGTCGAGAAGAACTACTGAACATAAGAGCAGCGTCACCTCACCATCAGTACGACCAAGAATATGACTTTCGCGAAGCGGATCCTGTGTTCTGCCTTTCACCCAGGACAACGGAATGGATCCCAGCCGGCGACCCAAAAAAACGACTTCGTAAAAGAGGGAAACAAAGCGGTCTTATGGTCAGACTCCGGAGACGGGCACATCGCGCACCACTCCCTAGCATACTTCGTGCCAATGTCCAGTCTCTTGACAACAAGGTTAATGAAATCCGAGCAAGGGTAGCATTCCAGAGGGACATCAGAGACTAACGTTCTTTGCTTCACAGAAACATGGCTCACAGGAGAGACGCTATCGGAGTCGGTGCAGCCAGCTGGTTTCTCCACGCTTTATAGAAGAGGGGCGGGGGCGTATGCTTTATGGTTAACGAGACGTGGTGTGGTCACAACAACATACAGGAACTCAAGTCCTTCTGTTCACCTGATTTAGAATTCCTCACAATCAAATGTCGACCGCATTATCTACCAAGGGAATTCTCTTCGATTATAATCACAGCCGTATATATTCCCCCCCAAGCAGACACATCGATGGCTCTGAACGAACTTTATTTGACTCTTTGCAAACTGGAATCCACATATCCTGAGGCTGCATTCATTGTAGCTGGGGATTTTAACAAGGCTAATCTGAAAACAAGACTCCCTAAATTGTATCAGCATATCGATTGCGCAACCAGGGCTGGCAAAACCTTGGATCATTGTTATTCTAACTTCCGCGACGCATATAAGGCCCTCTCCCGCTCTCCTTTCGGAAAAGCTGACCACGGCTCCATTTTGTTGCTCCCTGCCTACAGACAGAAACTAAAACAAGAAGCTCCCGCGCTGAGGTCTGTTCAACGCTGGTCCGACCAAACTGATTCCACACTCCAAGACTGCTTCCATCACGTGGACTGGGATATGTTTCGTATTGCTTCAAATAACAACATTGACGAATACGCTGATTCGGTGAGCGAGTTCATTAGAACGTGCGTTGAAGATGTCGTTCCCATAGCAACGATTAAAACATTCCCAAACCAAAAAACGTGGATTGATGGCAGCATTCGTGTGAAACTGAAAGCGCGAACCACTGCTTTTAATGAGGGCAAGGTGACCGGAAACATGACCGAATACAAACAGTGTAGCTATTCCCTCCGCAAGGCAATCAAACAAGCTAAGTGTCAATATAGAGAAAGTAGAATTGCAATTCAGCGGCTCAGACACAAGAGGTATGTGGCAGGGTCTACAGTCAATCATGGATTACAAAAAGAAAACCAGCCCAGTCACGGACTAGGATGCCTTGCTCCCAGGCAGACGAAATAACTTTTTTGCCCGCTTTGAGGACAATACAGTGCCACTGACACGGCCCGCAACCAAAACATGCGGACTCTCCTTCACTGCAGCCGAGGTGAGTAAAACATTTAAACGGGTTAACCCTCGCAAGGCTGCAGGCCCAGATGGCATCCCCAGCCGCGCCCTCAGAGCATGCGCAGACCAGCTGGCTGGTGTGTTTACGGACATATTCAATCAATCCCTATCCCAGTCTGCTGTTCCCACATGCTTCAAGAGGGCCACCATTGTTCCTGTTCCCAAGAAAGCTAAGGTAACTGAGCTAAACGACTACCGCCCCGTAGCACTCACTTCCGTCATCATGAAATGCTTTGAGAGACTAGTCAAGGACCATATCACCTCCACCCTACCTGACACCCTAGACCCACTCCAATTTGCTTACCGCCCAAATAGGTCCACAGACGATGCAATCTCAACCACACTGCACACTGCCCTAACCCATCTGGACAAGAGGAATACCTATGTGAGAATGCTGTTCATCGACTATAGCTCAGCATTTAACACCATAGTACCCTCCAAACTAGTCATCAAGCTCGAGACCCTGGGTCTCGACCCCGCCCTGTGCAACTGGGTCCTGGATTCCTGACGGGCCGCCCCCAGGTGGTGAGGGTAGGTAACAACATCTCCACCCCGCTGATCCTCAACACTGGGGCCCCACAAGGGTGCGTTCTGAGCCCTCTCCTGTACTCCCTGTTCACCCACGACTGCGTGGCCACGCACGCCTCCAACTCAATCATCAAGTTTGCGGACGACACAACAGTGGTAGGCTTGATTACCAACAACGACGCGACGGCCTACAGGGAGGAGGTGAGGGCCCTCGGAGTGTGGTGTCAGGAAAATAACCTCACACTCAACGTCAACAAAACTAAGGAGATGATTGTGGACTTCAGGAAACAGCAGAGGGAACACCCTGCTATCCACATCGATGGAACAGCAGTGGAGAGGGTAGTAAGTTTTAAGTTCCTCGGCGTACACATCACAGACAAACTGAATTGGTCCACCCACACAGACAGCATCGTGAAGAAGGCGCAGCAGCGCCTGTTCAACCTCAGGAGGCTGAAGAAATTCGGCTTGTCACCAAAAGCACTCACAAACTTCTACAGATGCACAATCGAGAGCATCCTGTCGGGCTGTATCGCCGCCTGGTACGGCAACTGCTCCGCCCACAACCGTAAGGCTCTCCAGGGGGTAGTGAGGTCCGCACAACGCATCACCGGGGGCAAACTACCTGCCCTCCAGGCCACCTACACCACCCGATGTCACAGGAAGGCCATAAAGATCATCAAGGACAACAACCACCCGAGCCACTGCCTGTTCACCCCGCTATCATCCAGAAGGTGAGGTCAGTACAGGTGCATCAAAGCTGGGACCGAGAGACTGAAAAATAGCTTCTATCTCAAGGCCATCAGACTGTTAAACAGCCACCACTAACATTGAGTGGCTGCTGCCAACACACTGACTCAACTCCAGCCACTTTAATAAATGGGAACTAGCCACTTTAAACAATGCTACTTAATATAATGTTTACATACCCTACATTATTCATCTCATATGTCTACGTATATCTACGTATATACACTGTACTGTATATCATCTACTGCATCTTTATGTAATACATGTATCACTAGCCACTTTAAACTATGCCACTTTGTTTACATACTCATCTCATATGTATATACTGTACTCGATACCATCTACTGCATCTTGCCTATGCCGTTCTGTACCATCACTCATTCACATATCTTTATGTACATATTCTTTATCCCTTCACACTTGTGTGTATAAGGTAGTAGTTTTGGAATTGTTAGATTACTCGTTGGTTATTACTGCATTGTCGAAACTAAAAGCACAAGCATTTCGCTACACTCGCATAACATCTGCTAACCATGTGTATGTGACAAATAACATTTGATTTGATAGCGGGAGAGAGAAAGCGGGAGAGAGAAAGGGGGAGAGAGAGAAAGAGGGAGAGAGAGAAAGAGGGAGAGAGAGAAAGAGGGAGAGAGAAAGCAACTGGCTTTTTATCAGTGCGTCTGACAGAGGTTAAACAGAGAACACCTCTATGGGGACTTATGTTTCAGTCATGCAGATTAGCCATTAGAAAACAAGACGCAACAAAGGAGCCCAACACCAAAGGATAACTGAAGGGGGTAGCATGGCACTGTAATACATTGGAATTGTACCTATTTAAACCCCATCACTATCCAAAAACCAACATCACTTCAAATTCAAAACCATTTCCCTGACCAACCCTTCACCTACTGACCAGAGCATGCAGAGACATCTGAAGCCCTTGGAAAACTAAAAAACTATTAGCGGCCACAAACAGTTTTTATATTTAAAAAGGACTCTCGACTGGAGAGCTTCTCGCCTGGCCTCGCTCTCCACTCCATCACGTCGGAGTGATGCTTTAATTATTCACGCTGGCCTTGCAGGCTGCAGGTTAGCCGCTAGCGAGGGGAGAGACATGAGCATGAGGCTGTAGCCGACGGTGAGCGGCCGTGGAGGTGTTTACATGCTCTCAGGACTTGGTGGAGTACGACTGTCGTCAGGCGTGATAACATGGTCGGCGTGAATGACACAGAGAACAAGTTGAAGTTACATGGACCTAACACACACACACACACACAGCACAAAGGCTGGACCTACAGGCTCCATCAGGCTGAAGTCATCAAATGTCAGTGTTCTTCTGGTGGTCTGAGAATCAAGAGTCAATCCAGAGTGGTGGCAGGTGGACTCAACAGAATAATGATCTCTTACCAGTCAATGACAATAACCGGTTTCAATCGGTTTGGTTTAGCTACCTTTGTATCTTTATGTTATCTACATGGAAGGACGGCAAGAGAAGCAGGTAATGTCCCTCCTGGACTCTCTCTCCTGATCTCCCAAACCTCGAACAGGCTTAGCTTCAGTAGTGTCCTCTCATAAAAAGCAGGAGGGAGGGAGGTGGGGGGGTTTCAATGAAAGAGCTCTCGTCACAAAACATTTTTACCAAACTATATCCATATTAACGGTGTGAGAGAGACACTATATTCACCGGGACAGAATAGGACTAAGTTGAGAAAGTCGGTAAAAGTTGCTGCATTGTGCATCAGAGACGGTTCACAGTCTCTGCACAATGACAGAAAAAAAGAGAGTCTTAATATTGATCTATCCCATTAGTTGAAATATGCCTCAGAGGGAACAAAGGGAGTGTTCTCTGTGTGGCTGGCAGGCAGACTATGTGAGGCGCTTAAAGAAACGAGTGAGTGCCAGGGCAACGGGAGAAGAGATATGAATGGCTTCATTTGACTCTGACATGGCTCTGGGAAGACTCCAGAGTCGGTCTTTGATGGGAGGAATCCAGGGGAAACTTTTGTTCAGAGTGTTCAGTCTCGGCGCGGAAGAGTCACAACTATGACAGAGCAATTTGGTGGTTATTTTCCCCCCGTCCATTTGGTTTCCTGTCATGAGCTCCGACGGCCACAAAGGGGCTAATGGAAAGCAGAGCTGCACTGACAGAGATTATGGTAATGGTTGCTGGAGAGACCAAGATTACACACACACACACACTCTCGCACACACACCTGGATTTCTATTCTTTTCAACTCCCCAGTCCCCCGACTCGGTGTCAACATAAAGCGTTGAAAAGTCTTGTTTTCAAATGCCTGGAGTCTACAGTAATTAGCTTCAACGCTAAAATGTACAAGACAACAGCCCTGAAGCACTGCGTCTGCTGGTGATATCTGTGCATCGTCACTGCACAGTACTGGCTTGATAAACGCTGATGAATATGTCCATTAGCTCTGAGAGGCTTTGTTATGACAGGACCAGAGCTCTGTTCTCTCCTGCTCCATCCCAGCTCTCACAAGGTTTTTGTGGTGTTGAAAGGTGGGGGCGATAATAGGTGTTGGCTCGTTTGAGATGCAGACACTACACTGTAATCCTTCTAAATCATATGAACGGGACCCATCTTGGCCGGCCAGGGCAGTCTGACCGTACACGGGCACGATATAGGCAGTATGCTCCGACAGTCTGCTCCGAGTCCGCTGGAGAACGGTATGAATCAACAAAACGTCTTACCTTGTAACGTTTCAACGACAGATGACAAAGGATTGAAACCTTTGGACTACACAGTTCAATTTGACAATAGAAATATTTGACTTCAAGATTGCATGTTGAAATTGGTTTCAATTTCCATTCAAGTTATGAGGTAAGACATGTCACATCTGTCCCTCCTGTATGAACCAGTGACTCAGCATCATCCACACTAGTGAACACTGGTATATAGAAGGCCAGGACAGGTGAAAGTAATAGATTAATGGTAGTTCAGGAGAGTTGCTTTCACCCGTCCAGGCATTTGTGGATCAGTGGGTCACAGAGGATGATTAGGAAATGAGAGCATGTGGCCACTCCCTAGGGGGGTTAGCCAATGATATCACTGGACTCGGGCCAATATGGCACTTCCTGAAGGCCCCCTGATTCTAGGAAGCCCATAGGACATCTTAAACAACAATTGGCATCTTCTACATCCTTGTTTGTCTTTCATTGATTATTCACAGTGACAAGCATTTCAAATTAGTTTCTCCCATTTTTTCCAAGAGTAAATTACCACTAAAAAAAATGTTTCACAAGTCTTGTGGGGAACAAATGAGTAGGCTCAGCGGGTAAATATCATATCCCCTGATGACATTATACACCTGCTTTGGGGCTGTAACCATGAAGACAATAGCTTAAAACATCTAGCTGCATATTAGGATTGATTTTCTACAGTTGATTATGCATGATATATCTGAGTAAGAACCTCCACACTACAAGGTCGACCTAATTGGTCATCAGTGTTGCCAGGCAAGGCTAACCCTCCCTGTCTGTGTGTGGCTACAGGACCAGTATTAGACACTGACTAGGCTAAACAGTGTTAATCCTGTCACCGCTCCAGTATCTCTCCTCTATCACTAAGACGTGCAGAGTTCTACCATCCCTCCAGCATCTCTCCTCTATCACTAAGACGTGCAGAGCTCTACCACCCCTCCAGCATCTCTCCTCTATCACTAAGACGCGCAGAGCTCTACCACTGCTCAAGCATCTCTCCTCTATCACTAAGGCATGCAGAGCTCTAACACCCCTCCAGCATCTCTCCTCTATCACTAAGACGTGCAGAGCTCTACCACCGCTCCAGCATCTCTCCTCTATCACTAAGGTGTGCAGAGCTCTACCACCGCTCCTCCAGCATCTCTCCTCTATCACTAAGGTGTGCAGAGCTCTACCACCGCTCCTCCAGCATCTCTCCTCTATCACTAAGGTGTGCAGAGCTCTACCACCGCTCCTCCAGCATCTCTCCTCTATCACTAAGGTGTGCAGAGCTCTACCACCGCTCCTCCAGCATCTCTTTCACTAAGACATGCAGAGCTCTACCACCGCTCCAGCATCTCTATCACTAAGGCATGCAGAGCTCTACCACCGCTCCAGCATCTCTCCTCTATCACTAAGACATGCAGAGCTCTACCACCGCTCCAGCATCTCTATCACTAAGGCATGCAGAGCTCTACCCCCGCTCCAGCATCTCTCCCCTATCACTAAGACGTGCAGAGCTCTAACATTTTATGGCTTTATGTTTTCTCAAACTTTCGCCTTGAACATCAGATACAAGCACACCGACCTGCACGTCGCCTCAGACATGCAACCATACCCATGTCCCCATCTTTCACATTCAGACCACACACACACACACACACACACACCTTCAAAAGCAGATCTCCAAATCTCTTTCTTCTGGCAGCATTACCCATCATGGAACGTTTAAACTAGAACTGTCCTGTCTGCACCATTAGCTAACCACCTAAACTAGCATGTTAGAAGAGCGTGTGTGTGTGTGTGTGTGTGTGTGTATTTGGTTTGGGAGGAGGGGCTGCTTTGGCATTGTTGTAGGAATCCAATAGCAGGCGTTTCCATGGCGACCCTCTGGCAGTGACAGGCTCTTCACAGTAACCAGAGAGCAAAGACCACAAGAGACCCCCCTCCCCCCTCCCCTCTAACCTCCATGCCTGAGGCAGGTTTAGTTAGAGGTAGAAAGAATTTAGAGACCCCATTTTATATCCCAGTCTCCATCGCTCTCTTGGTTTGAAATTTGCCTCCAACACAATGACCCAAACAAAGGCTGGAGCTTGTTGATTGACAGGCAGGCCTGGCCCTGCCTATGAGGGGGTCGGAGAGAGAGGGGGTGGGGGAAACAGAGGGGGAGATCCTGCCTGTTTGAGATCGCCATAACTACCATGCGCTCGCGCACACATACACCCCCCCCCCCCCCGGCATAACACAGGTGGGTATTGTCTGTGGTGAGGGGTTCTGCTGGCACCCGGCCAACTCCCCTCAGTCACCGGGGCTAGTCCTGCCTCTGCTCTGCCACACAACACAAAGCCTGCTCCAAATCTGCTCTTTAACCGTTTCCTGCCTGTTTGCACTTGCCAGAGATGAGTAGAGCAGTCGATGATATGGCTACGGTATTTCCTGACTTCTCTAAAAACCAACCACCTTTTTCCTCAACTTAGATGAGTCAAACAAAGAAATCCAGAGTCAAAATAAGGTACAGAAACAAGAGGAAGGTTGAAAAATGCGACTGATTAATTACCAGAGCCAAGGAGCTCAAAATTCCACGTGTGGAGATGATTGACGGCGGGGCCATTGATTAGCTGTCAAACCGAGGCGTAAAAGTGCTCGGTCCATCATTTCCAATCAAATCAACACAAATCAATGTCAGTTGTTAATGTGGCTAACAGAAAAGTGTCTAGCGTGTTGATGCAACAAGCTGCCTTGCATTTACATACACAGAAATAGAAACTGTTACAAGTAGCCTCTTCCTCTGCTGGTTTCTGTTGTTTCAGGGAGAAGGAGTGAGACTAGAAGATGGAAAACACTTTTTTTCACTCTACCCTCCAACAGAAAAAGGAGGGGTGGAAAACTCTTGAAGGCACAAGTTTGTTTCCCCTCCTAGTTTAATTACAGGCCTCGTCAGACAGATCTTGATCCAAGAGTTAGAAATTGGAGGGAGGTGGTTTGAAGGGAGAGTCTGTCCCCTCTTTCCCAGTCGCGTAGCGGGTGCTTTCAAACATGCAGCACACTAACAAGACACACACACACTAACAAGACACACACACACTAACAAGACACACACACACTAACAAGACACACATACACAGGCAAAACACATGAACGCATAGACAGTAAAGCAAATACATAGATACAATGTCTCGTATGCACACACATACACTTCTGATGTTGTTTCAGTGCCTAGCATCAAGGGTGGCTTGGTTGATCTTTAGACAACTGGCAGTCTCCCAGTCTCTCCACTGAGCTCATCTCAACTGAGACAGACCAAAAACACAGCTCCCGATACTTCCCTGGTTGGGAACACACACACACAGTCAGAAGAACTGCTTGAAACAGTAAGATACTTCCCTGGTTGGGAACACACACACAGTCAGAAGAACTGCTTGAAACAGTCTTTACTGACCCAATTGTCTAATAATTTTTTTTTTAAAAGGAGTAGCTTAAATCATGAGGTTAAACTGCCTCAGACTATACAAATCCCCCGAATTCAACAAACAAAACATTTCCCCAACTCATCTTCACCCGAAACAGTCCTGCCTCGTGATGCAACAAACAAAGATCACCTCAACCCATCTTCACCCGAAACATTCCTGCCTCGTGTTGCAACAAACAAAGATCACCTCAACCCATCTTCACCCGAAACAGTCCTGCCTCGTGTTGCAACAAACAAAGATCACCTCAACCCATCTTCACCTGAAACAGTCCTGCCTCGTGTTGCAACAAACAAAGATCACCTCAACCCATCTTCACCTGAAACAGTCCTGCCTCGTGTTGCAACAAACAAAGATCACCTCAACCCATCTTCACCTGAAACAGTCCTGCCTCGTGTTGCAACAAACAAAGATCACCTCAACCCATCTTCACCTGAAACAGTCCTGCCTCGTGTTGCAACAAACAAAGATCACCTCAACCCATCTTCACCTGAAACTGTCCTGCCTCGTGATGCAACAAACAAAGATCACCTCAACCCATCTTCACCTGAAACAGTTCTGCCTCGTGTTGGAACAAACAAAGATCACCTCAACCCATCTTCACCTGAAACAGTCCTGCCTCGTGTTGCAACAAACAAAGATCACCTCAACCCATCTTCATTTGAAACTGTCCTGCCTCGTGTTGCAACAAACAAAGATCACCTCAACCCATCTTCACCTGAAACAGTCCTGCCTCGTGTTGCAACAAACAAAGATCACCTCAACTCATCTTCACCCGAAACAGTCCTGCCTCGTGTTGCTCAGAGCCACATAAAAACACTGACATGACAGAGATGACAGATCAGCAGGCAGGAGGCCACTGAATCATAGGAAGAAACCTAGAGCGGAACCAGGCTATGAGGGGTGGCCAGTCCTCTTCTGGCTGTGCCGGGTGGAGATTATAACAGAACATGGCCACTGAAGCGCCCTGTGGGATGGTTCTCTGTAATGTGGCCCCTCCCCATAGAGGGACAGGCCGTGGAGCTGCCGAGTGGAGGATCATAAGTAAACAGCTGGGAGTTTGGAGATGTCTTCATCCCTTTCAGTGTCACCGGACCCAGCCAAGCCTGGGGTCTCTTCGCTCTGGCAGCACCACTGGGGGGTAGTTACAAGGACGTCGCGGTCTGTCTGCAGGGCACACACCAGGGGTATTACGTAGCTAGACCCGGCTGGTTCTCTGGGTCAAGCAGCAGGCCCTGAAGCTCCAAGCTGACAGCTTCTCTTTGCTGTATAGTGAATTATGGCTGACAGGTCTCCAGCAGGCCCCTCTTGACCTATCAGAGGGCTGTTCAATCTAAACCAATGTCCTGGTGTTTGAGGTAAAGAATCTCTCAACCCATTAGCATTAGCTAGCCTAGCATGCTGACACAATATGCAGTTTCATTAAAAACAACCAGTATTTCAATCTTGTCATTTTGTCAGTTGGGATAATGAAGAGAACACCGCGATCTCCCATCCAGGGGTGGAGGTATGTTTCCCAGCCATATCTGGTCATTTAGTCAGTTGGGATAATGAAGAGAACACCGATCTTCCATCCAGGGGTGGAGGTATGTTTCCCCAGCCATATCTTGCGCCGGCGCCACGCTGTCCTAATCGTAGCCACGTTCCCACTAGAGAAAGCATGTAATGGACGTCTAGTCAGATTCTGGCTGGAGATAAACTAGAATACATTTGCATCTATTTGCCTAACACAGCCGTTGCAGATATCAATAAACATAAATACCACTGTGTGTGGTACATTATTAAAAGCATATTCAAAACAGGAGACATGAATGATACAACACAGTGGAAAGATGGTTGTGTCTGCCTTGGGGCAGTGTTCTCTCTGCATTCCGCTCTCCTCATCCCTCGATCACATTGATTGGCATGGGAAACATGTTTACGTTGCCAAAGCTAGTGAACTAGATAAACTAATTACTCAGAAGTTCCAAAAGAATAAAGACATTTCAAATGCCATATTATGTCTATATACAGTGTTGTAACCATGTGCAAATAGTTAAAGTACAAAAGAGAAAATAAACATAAATATGAGTTGTATTTACAGTGGTTGACCCTCTCTCTGGCTTGGTGAGAACCCACAACTTCCTGCCATAATCCTTCCTGTGAACAACCTTCTGGTCTGCAGCCAGTGTTGCAAGTCAACAACCTGACATGCTCTCCTGATCCACCAGACACACAGGCATGATGGCTTAACTAAAGTCTTCCTTCTGCCCTTTCTCCCTTGATCTAGCTTTACATCC
This sequence comes from Oncorhynchus mykiss, assembly GCF_057628025.1. Taxonomy (NCBI): domain Eukaryota; kingdom Metazoa; phylum Chordata; class Actinopteri; order Salmoniformes; family Salmonidae; genus Oncorhynchus; species Oncorhynchus mykiss. Next base: position 38,406,008 of record NC_143047.1, read on the forward strand.
CACAATACTACAAGAGAATCAATCTGCTAGGCTAACAGTCTAAGACAGGGGTTCCCACAATTTTGTGGGCCCTATTTTGTGGGCCTTATCTGTGATAACAAATTCACCAGGAATCACCTGAAAATCAGAACACAACTCTGACTTTAGAACGCAATGAAAATAAAAGGAATTTTACTTTGACTGCTGCAGTGAAAAATTCTTCCCATCGGAGAGAATATTTAGCCTTTTTAAAGCCATTTTCCTGAAACTCTACACATTTTCCAATGGGTCAGAGGGACAATATTGTTGTTTTAAAGCCTCAATTACAGTCCAATTATATTCAAAACAACAAAAAGAATAAGTATTGAGTAAAAGGAGAAGGATAATTGGAGTAGTATGGATCCCTTCGAGCCGCCCAGGTCCCGTTGTGCATCCTACTACGTAGGTGGATAATATGACATTGTATTGCACCTTTTAAACTTCTTCCCGACTCAGCAATCTGTTGTTAGTAGCAGTATTTATCAAATAAAAAGTAGATTTATCATCAGGTGCCCCACACAGTTGTGCTGTGCCTCCTCCCGGCTCCCCGGCACAACTGGTGGTGCAAAAATCCCCCCCCCCACACACTCCTTTTCAGTCCCCTCCTCCTGTGGCTTGGCGTCCAATAAGCCTCACACGCCTATATTTGCATCTCATTGGAGCGGACAAGGCTGTGTGTGTGTGTGTGTGTGTGTGTGTGTGTGTGTGTGTGTGTGTGTGTGTGTGTGTGTGGGGGGGGGGGGGGGGGGGGGGGGGGGGGGGGGATTGTTGAGAGTCTGAAACCGGAGCAGGGACTAACCAGAGGTGTTGAAGGGGACGTCTCGCTACTCTGTCCAAGACCTCCGCTCGAAATGAAGTTGTGTTCTTACCAGCTAGGTTGTGTCCTCACGGTCGGAGGCTTTGAATGCTCCCTTTCAACATAGGCACAGACAGAGGGCTTGCAGGCAGCAAATGCACACACACACTTGTGTAATACCAAATAAAGGTACATCCACATCCAATATTCTCACCATATTGGAGCCTTTTGCTAATGAGGAAGCAGGACAGTGAAACAACAGTGTTGCATCGGCTCATAAGCCTTACAGGGTCCACACGCTCTAACTCCCCAAGGGTGTTTACCTTCAATCAAGGAAGTGACATTGGACTCTGTCCAGACACTCAAGGTTAGTGGAAACGACAGGGGGGGTGGTAGTGTGAATGAGGACTGCACCCTCTACCCAGGAAGCAGGAACAACTTGGCAGCGGGCACTGAGCCCTGATGTGAGCCACATGGGAGCCATCCTGGCATGGACACGCTGCATCGCTGTGACACAGCACACAATGGAAGCCGGCAGCCAGGCAGCACGGGCGGTAATCCCCCACCAGAACACAGGCCTCTCTTCCGCCTCCCTTTCATAGGGAGAGGAAAAAGGAATGCACGCGGTGTTACTCCATATCCAACCTGACAACCACGGCAAATCACTGCGACCGAGTCAACGGCTCAGGAAGTAATATTTGTTTGCTTATTGGACGAGGGAGAGCGGGAACGAGAGAAAAATAGGGGGGAAATAAAAGGGGGAGGGAGACTGCATAAAAGAAAGGCAGGATAAAGGGGGAGATAACAGGACAGGAAGCGAGGGAAATAAAGGGGGAGATAACAGGACAGGAAGCGAGGGAAGTAAAGGGGGAGATAACAGGACAGGAAGCGAGGGAAGTAAAGGGGGAGATAACAGGACAGGAAGCGAGGGAAGTAAAGGGGGAGATAACAGGACAGGAAGCGAGGGAAGTAAAGGGGGAGATAACAGGACAGGAAGCGAGGGAAGTAAAGGGGGAGATAACAGGACAGGAAGCGAGGGAAGTAAAGGGGGAGATAACAGGACAGGAAGCGAGGGAAATAAAGGGGGAGATAACAGGACAGGAAGCGAGGGAAATAAAGGGGGAGATAACAGGACAGGAAGCGAGGGAAGTAAAGGGGGAGGGAGACTGCATAAAAGAAAGAAGGCAGGAAAAAGGGGGAGATAACAGGACAGGAAGCGAGAGAAGTAAAGGGGGAGATAACAGGACAGGAAGCGAGGGAAGTAAAGGGGGAGATAACAGGACAGGAAGCGAGAGAAATAAAGGGGGAGATAACAGGACAGGAAGCGAGAGAAGTAAAGGGGGAGATAACAGGACAGGAAGCGAGAGAAGTAAAGGGGGAGATAACAGGACAGGAAGCATGAGAGAGAGAATTTAAACACGTCAAAAGGGAGAGTAGACTGTATCCACTGTGAGCTACCTGGGGGCCTGAGATTCTGTTAGTAATACAATCTCTCCATGAGTAGATAGTGGTGACCTGAAGATGTGCAGTGAGAGGCAGACAGCCCCTGTTGAGCACAGTCAATACAGACAGACAGACAGTTACCTGAGACAGTGAGGCTGGGGATGGAGCTAGGAGAGAGGCAGACAGCCCCTGTTGAGCACAGTCAATACAGACAGACAGACAGTTACCTGAGACAGTGAGGCTGGGGATGGAGCTAGGAGAGAGGCAGACAGCCGCTGTTGCTGTTGAGCACAGTCAATACACCGACAGTTACCTGAGACAGTGAGGCTGGGGATGGAGCTAGGGGAGAGGGGTACAACATGGAATGGGGGAGGGAGGGAGTGTGGGGGTACTTTGAGGCATGGGTCCTGGGATTTCATCGCCACTACACCATGGGGGGCGGCACACAGCCTGTAGCCTGGGAGGGAGGGATGGAGACCCCGTAGCCTGGGAGGGAGAGAGGGAGACCCCGTAGCCTGGGAGGGAGACCCCGTAGCCTGGGAGGGAGACCCCGTAGCCTGGGAGGGAGACCCCGTAGCCTGGGAGGGAGACCCCGTAGCCTGGGAGGGAGACCCCGTAGCCTGGGAGGGAGACCCCGTAGCCTGGGAGGGAGACCCCGTAGCCTGGGAGGGAGACCCCGTAGCCTGGGAGGGAGACCCCGTAGCCTGGGAGGGAGAGAGGGAGACCCCGTAGCCTGGGAGGGAGAGAGGGAGACCCCGTAGCCTGGGAGGGAGAGAGGGAGACCCCGTAGCCTGGGAGGGAGAGAGGGAGACCCCGTAGCCTGGGAGGGAGAGAGGGAGACCCCGTAGCCTGGGAGGGAGAGAGGGAGACCCCGTAGCCTGGGAGGGAGAGAGGGAGACCCCGTAGCCTGGGAGGGAGAGAGGGAGACCCTGTAGCCTGGGAGGGAGAGAGGGAGACCCTGTAGCCTGGGAGGGAGAGAGGGAGACCCTGTAGCCTGGGAGGGAGAGAGGGAGACCCTGTAGCCTGGGAGGGAGAGAGGGAGACCCTGTAGCCTGGGAGGGAGAGAGGGAGACCCTGTAGCCTGGGAGGGAGAGAGGGAGACCCTGTAGCCTGGGAGGGAGAGAGGGAGACCCTGTAGCCTGGGAGGGAGAGAGGGAGACCCTGTAGCCTGGGAGGGAGAGAGGGAGACCCTGTAGCCTGGGAGGGAGGGAGGGAGGGAGGGAGGGAGGGAGGGAGGGAGGGAGGGAGGGAGGGAGGGAGGGAGGGAGGGAGGGAGGGAGGGAACCTGTAGCCTAGGGGGGAGGGAGGTGGAATGAAAAAATGGACATGGTAATACAGAGCATCCCTCCATCATCCATTATCCTGGAGTTCCTTTGTCTCTTTCCCTCCAGCGGGCCTGTCCATCTGTGGCCCTGGGGGGGACTGCTAAAGTACACAGAGGCCAACTTCAGCACCGGGAGGGAAATCCCTTTACAAGGGTGTCAAGATGTAGCCTACACGTTCTGATGGTAGTTATAATAACAACGATGACCAAAGGCCTAATCGTTTCCAGCGGAATGGGAGTAATTTCACAGGGCATAATGGTTGTAAATGGGGAAGGGGGGTGGGAGGGATGGGGGAGCAAGCAGCCAATCAATAAAAACGGATTGACGTGAACACAGACTGAGGAGATGGGGGATTGGGCTCCTGCTCTTAGCTGTCCCATGTTATGGCACCCCGTTACACACTCAATTAACCGCTTTCATTAACGAGCCAACGTGTCTAGTTTAGAATCAATTTGGCCCCTCTCTCGGTGCCGTTTCCAGCCAAATAAAACCAGCCATAAAAGCTGACACTAATCACGCAAAAAATAAACGTTGCCCATTATGTGTACATTTCATGGTCTACGTCAAGCCATTAATTTCCTATTACGTTTCCTTGCCTTTACAGTCCAAGGGTATAAACTGACAAAACCCAGACTAGATAGTTGTCAACAAAATAAAAACAGTGCATCTTTCTCAAGAATAGAAAAGGGAGACTTGACAGTTGAGAGAGAAAGAAAGAGGGGGAGAGAGAAAGCGAGCCAAAACCATTCAGAATACAGATGGTCTCTATGAGATCAAATATTGAACAAACCTGTCACCTTATCCATTTGGTTATTAAGAATCGTACAGTAAGCTTTTTAAAATGCTACAGGCTAATACAATAAACCCCGATTTGCAGTGTGGCATTACACAACCCAATTGTGCCCCGGTTCAATCCGTTCAAGACATATTACCTTGTTCAGGGCTTGGAACAATCCTGTTTGAGGATTAAGAGGCGGCTGTGGAAGAGCGGTAATCTGGCCTACAGGAACCAACCCAGCTGGAGGGGGAGTGCAGGAGAAGAGGAGAGAACGATGTGCCATGGGGGCAATTGGCTCCAGAGGCAGGGGAAGCCAAGGCAAACTGCAATACACTGACCTCAGTCTGAAAGAACCCGGCCAGCCGGACGACACCTGGATCTGGGCAATATGGCGGTACTGTCCCAATCTGGTCCTCTTTTTTTCCAGCATGGCAGCAAATTCTGCCTTGTAGAACAAAGAGGGGGGAGGAAGCGTGGAGGAAGAGGTGCTCGCAAGATGCAAATAAAAACGCTAACCCAAGGAAGGTTCAGTTTGTGGCATCCATAAGTCTAAATATTCCTATTACATTGCACAACCTTCAACGTTATGTCATAATAACGTAAAATTCTGGCAAATTAGTTTGCAACGAGCCAGGCGACCCAAACTGCATATACCCTGACTCTGCGTGGAATTAACGCAAGAGAAGTTGCACAATTTCACCTGGTTAATATTGCCTGCTAACCTGGATTTCTTTTAGCTAAATATGCAGGTCTAAAAATATATACTTCTGTGTATTGATTTTAAGAAAGGCATTGGTGTTTATGGTTAGGTACACATTGGTGCAACGATCGTGCTTTTTTCACAAATGCGCTTTTGTTAAGTCATCCCCCATTTGGCGAAGTTGGTCTTCACACAGTTCGCAACGAGCCAGGCGTTCCAAACTGCTGCATATACCCTGACTCTGTTGCACAAAATGCAAGAGAAGAAGTGACACGATTTCCCTCATTTAAAGAAATGCATGTTAGCAGGCAATATTAACTAAATATGCAGGTTTAAATATATATACACTTGTGTACTGATTTTAAGAAAGGCGTTGATGTTTATGGTTATGGTACACCTTGGTGCAACGACAGTGCTTTTTCACGAATGTGTTTGTTAAATAACCGTTTGGTGAAGTAGACTGTGATTCAATGATAAATTAACAGGCACCGCATCGATTATATGCAACGCAGGACAAGCTAGATAAACTATTTATATAATCAACCATGTGTAGTTAACAAGTGATTATGTTAAGATTGATTTTTTTTTATACGATATGTTTAATACTATCTAGCACCTTACCGTGGCTCCTTGCTGCACTTGCATAACAGATAGTCAGCCTGACACGCAGTTTCCTCGTGGAGTACAATGTAGTCGGCCATGATCGGTGTCCAAAAATGCCGATGGTTATGAAAACTTGCAATCGACCCTAATTAAACCTGCCATTCCGATTAATCGGTAGACCTCTAATTTGTAGAGCACATAGCTGGGCCGAGCCACTTCACGGTCATTTCATCCACACATTCTGACATGAACAACAACCCAGACCGTCATCAATAAATCATGGAGGATCCCTTTGAAACCTTTTAGAGCCACTGATGACCACTCACCATCAGACCCGTCATGTTAAATCAACTAAACCAGCACCATCAGCAGCGTGGGAGAAAGGGGGGAACTCACTGATGACCACTCACCATCAGACCCGTCATGTTAAATCAACTAAACCAGCACCATCAGCAGCGTGGGAGAAAGGGGGGAACTCACTGATGACCACTCACCATCAGACCAGTCATGTTAAATCAACTAAACCAGCACCATCAGCAGCGTGGGAGAAAGGGGGGAACTCACTGATGACCACTCACCATCAGACCAGTCATGTTAAATCAACTAAACCAGCACCATCAGCAGCGTGGGAGAAAGGGGGGATTCACTGATGACCACTCACCATCAGACCTGTCATGTTAAATCAACTAAACCAGCACCATCAGCAGCGTGGGAGAAAGGGGGGAACTCACTGATGACCACTCACCATCAGACCCGTCATGTTAAATCATCAACTAAACCATCACCATCAGCAGCGTGGGAGAAAGGGGGGAACTCACTGATGACCACTCACCATCAGACCTGTCATGTTAAATCAACTAAACCAGCACCATCAGCAGCGTGGGAGAAAGGGGGGAACTCACTGATGACCACTCACCATCAGACCAGTCATGTTAAATCATCAACTAAACCAGCACCATCAGCAGCGTGGGAGAAAGGGGGGAACTCACTGATGACCACTCACCATCAGACCTGTCATGTTAAATCAACTAAACCAGCACCATCAGCAGCGTGGGAGAAAGGGGGGAACTCACTGATGACCACTCACCATCAGACCCGTCATGTTAAATCATCAACTAAACCAGCACCAGCAGCAGCGTGGGAGAAAGGGGGGAACTCACTGATGACCACTCACCATCAGACCTGTCATGTTAAATCAACTAAACCAGCACCATCAGCAGCGTGGGAGAAAGGGGGGAACTCACTGATGACCACTCACCATCAGACCAGTCATGTTAAATCATCAACTAAACCAGCACCATCAGCAGCGTGGGAGAAAGGGGGGAACTCACTGATGACCACTCACCATCAGACCAGTCATGTTAAATCATCAACTAAACCAGCACCATCAGCAGCGTGGGAGAAAGGGGGGAACTCACTGATGACCACTCACCATCAGACCTGTCATGTTAAATCAACTAAACCAGCACCATCAGCAGCGTGGGAGAAAGGGGGGAACTCACTGATGACCACTCACCATCAGACCCGTCATGTTAAATCATCAACTAAACCAGCACCATCAGCAGCGTGGGAGAAAGGGGGGAATTCACTGTGGACATGAGGGAAAGTAACAACCAGGGGGGGGGAATAAGAAACTTGGAGTAGGAAGGCCCTTGAAGTAGTTACTTGGCTAGTATGGTGAAGATCAAGACTTACATGTGGAGGACAGTGGAGGTGTGATTGTGTGTGGTGAAGGGGAGAACATTAGGGGGCTGTATCAGAGACTGACATGTGTCCGAGCCTCATCCACAGCTCACCCTTGTAGCCTCGGCTCCCCTCTCGTATCACAGATGGCCCTCCCTCCTCCCCAACACTGAATTCCTAAACAGAGGAGGCAGCCAGCGCCACGGGATGAATTATTCATCACAGACCCTTTGCTGCATGTCAGCAGCTCCACTGGATGAAATGATATTTATGGAGCCCCTTGGGCAAGGGTGGGGAGCACAGAGGGAGGAGAGGAGAGAGGACAGGACAGAAGAGGTGAGGGAGTACATTTAAAGACAGGGGAAGGGAGGTGGGCAACAAGGGATAGGAAGGGAGGCACGTCAGGGAACGTACCCAAGGTGAGCGGCAGCTGGCTTCAGAGAGCGAAGCAAGGTGACAGTGGGTTGAGGGAAGAAGGGAGGGATGGAGAGAGAAGTGACAGGAGGGTAATAAACACACAGGAAACACAAGAAGTGGCATTAATCAGTGGAGGGAAACAGTGAGGAGACGACAGGCCATCTCGCTGAGATATTATGCATGTGAGGATACTTCCCCCTAACACAGGGATGCTGGTGAGGTGTGGGATACTCCCCCCTAACACAGGGATGCTGGTGAGGTGTAGGATACTTCCCCCTAACACAGGGATGATGGTGAGGTGTGGGATACTTCCCCCCTAACGCAGGGATGCTGGTGAGGTGTAGGATACTTCCCCCTAACGCAGGGATGATGGTGAGGTGTAGGATACTTCCCCCTAACACAGGGATGATGGTGAGGTGTGGGATACTTCCCCCCCTAACGCAGGGATGCTGGTGAGGTGTGGGATACTTCCCCCTAACACAGGGATGCTGGTGAGGTGTAGGATACTTCCCCCTAACACAGGGACACTGGTGAGGTGTGGGATACTTCCCCCTAACACAGGGATGCTGGTGAGGTGTAGGATTCTTCCCCCTAACACACAGATGCTGGTGAGGTGTAGGATACTTCCCCCTAACACAGGGATGCTGGTGAGGTGTAGGATACTTCCCCCTAACACAGGGACACTGGTGAGGTGTGGGATACTTCCCCCTAACACAGGGATGCTGGTGAGGTGTAGGATTCTTCCCCCTAACACACAGATGCTGGTGAGGTGTAGGATACTTCCCCCTAACACAGGGATGCTGGTGAGGTGTAGGATACTTCCCCCTAACACAGGGATGCTGGTGAGGTGTAGGATACTTCCCCCTAACACAGGGACGCTGGTGAGGTGTAGGATACTTCCCCCTAACACAGGGACGCTGGTGAGGTGTAGGATACTTCCCCCTAACGTTCCACAGGGATGCCGGCCCATGTCGACTCCAATGCTTCCCACAGTTGTGTCAAGTTGGCTGGCTATCTTTTGGGTGGTGGACCATTCTTGATACACACGGGTTGAGTGTGAAAAATCCAGCAGCTTTGCAGTTCTTGACACAAACCGATGCACTTGGTACCTACTACCATACCCCGTTCAAAGGTACTTGGAATATTTTGTCTTGCCTAGTCACCCTCAATGGCACACATACACAATGTCTAAATTATCTCAAGGCTTAAAAATCCTTCTTTAACCCGTCTCCTACCCTTAATCTACACCGATTGAAGTGGATTTAAGTGACATCAATAAAGGGATCACAGCTTTCACCTGGATTAAACCGGTCAGTCTGTCATGAAAGAGTTCATAATGCTTTGTATAGTCAGTGTAAATGTGATAGTGGTTTATAACAAATGATCAGGTGTGAGAATCAGCCATTAGATAGATGAGTGCTACAAATCTTTGAAAATATATTTTAGGGAATTTGGCCATGCCAATAATTGGTTTCTCTCTCGACTACGAGTGAGATGCATAAATATCTTGGAGAGAGAGACGCACTTGGAATTAAAATGGAGTCGAGTTTCTCAGGGCACGCTAGAGCTCGCCGGGCAATGATCACTGTGGTCAGAGAGAAGAAAACAGATAAACAGCACATAGGCCTAGCAGAGTCAATGGCTCAACAGGAAACGAGCTGGCTTCACATTTCACTCGCGCACCACTGGCCCCTGTGTAGCCAAAGGCCATGGCAGAGCATGAGGGATTCAGGGGGTAAAACAATACACCAGACATATATGCATACCTCCTCACTCCCTCTGCCTTCATGGAGTCTAGGCTACATCTCCAGCCAGGCAGCCAACAGAGGCACAGAGATGTTTTTAAATATATGTATTATACTTTATTTAACCAGGCAGGCCAAGATAAAGCAAAGCAGTGTGACAAAAACAACAGTTACACATGGGATAAACAAACGCACAGTCAATAACACAATAGACAAATCTATGAACAGTGTGTGCAAATGTAGGAAGGTAAGGCCATAGAGGCAAAATAATTACAATTTAGCATTAACACTGGATTGATAGATGTTCAGATGATGCACAAGTGGAGATAATGGGGTGCAAAAGAACAAAATAAATAAATAACAATATGGGGATGAGGTAGTTGGGTGTGCTATTTACAGATGGGCTGTGTACAGGTACAGTGATCGATAAGCTGCTCTGATAGCTGATGCTTAAAGTTAGAGAGGGAGATATGAGTCTCCAGCTTCAGTGATTTTTGCAATTCGTTCCAGTCATTGGAAGCAGAGAACTGGAAGGAAAGGCAGCCAAAGGAAGTGTTGGCTTTGGGGATGACCAGTGAAATATACCTGCTGGAGCATGTGCTACGGGTGGGTGTTGCTATGGTGACCAGTGAGCTGAGATAAGACGGAGCTTTACCTAGCAGACTTATAGATGACCTGGAGCCGGTGGGTTTGGCGACGAATATGTAGCAAGTGCCATGAGATGAGCCGAGCAGACCGTGCACATGCCAGGAGTGATAGTTCACATGAACGCACAGGGGATTTACCCGTGTCATTAGAATGCAAATTGATGTCGGAGGCTGGGTGGGGAGATGGAGAGTTGAGGCATGTGTGCTACAGTGGTGGCGCGACGCCACATTGTTACGGCTGTGGGATGATGGGATCCTGTTAATGACCACATTAATTGAAGGCCTGATGCCGCAGGGAGCTGATAGGAGGCTGCCGGTCATTGGTTTCTCGGTGAATGAACACAGGGTTTAGTGTGGCCATAGAAGTAGAATGACTAGATATGACTTCTGTTTTTATCACGTCAGGAAGCACTGAGCCGATTGTCCACAGCCTTTGATTGACTGAAGAGAGGTTGAGGAGGGAAAAAAAAGAGAGTACACCTGTCGATTGGATATGCTCCCACACGGGGAAAGGAGGACATCGCACAGACAACAGGAAGTATCTGCCGGGATAACTGGAAATCACCATAACATGCATGATTATCTCACGTCTTGTAGCTATCCATCTATGCAGGAGGCGTTCCCCAATAGATTCATTCAGTTGCACCCTCGTGTGAATAATGGGTTGTTGCTGTATCGTTAATGTGTGGTGAAGGAAAGGCGTTCAAATGCCTTTCAAAACAACAGAAAGTAAACAACAACAGTCAACAAATGTCTGTTGCGTCCGGGAGACCACCTACAAATGTTGAGCATCAACATCAACCCCTTCAATCTGTAAACATGTCCACCTGTGATAAGAGTAGCTGGTGAGCCAAAATGCTGCGGCTGTGACTATCTGTCCTCACCACAGAGAAGCAGAGCACAGGGAATGCAAAGCACGCTTGTAACAGTATTGTTCCTGGTTAGTCGGGCTGGCAGAGCCTGGATACTGCTGGTTCCTGTGTCTGTCTGTGTGGCACTGATTGCAGTGCGTGTGTGTGTGTGTGTGTGTTGGGGGGAGGGGGGGGGGGGGGGGGGCACTGTCTGGCTGAGGAGAAGGTAGAGGGGGAGGGTAGGCTGCGATTGCCGGGCTAGTCTACCGGCACTTCAAAGCCTTCGCTATGACTGACTGAAATCCCCCCGGGGGAGCAGACCTCAGATTTGATTATAAACCCAATAATGTTTGCCTCATATGTACTATGTGGCTGCCGTTCATAACTTGATTAGTGCAGTGATTATGTGAGAGCAGTCAGATATACACGCGTGGAAGTGTGTGTGTGTGTGTGTGTGTGTGTGAGTGAAGGGGTACAGCTTACTAAGCTATTCCTGTCCATCACTGTGTCCTTGAATAACACAAGTGTGTTACATGGGGGAGGAATGGTTATGCAAATGAGGCAGAATATTCCGGACTCAGGGTCTAGACATTTACCGTAAATCACATTCAGATCCATCACACTTCCTGTTTTTCAACATCTCACTCCAGCCCTCCCAGACACGATCCTGGCTAACTGTTAGGGATGTTGTGGAAACAATTTAATCCGACACAAAACATGTCCTAACCCCTTTCTCAAACACATCGACCGCTCTTCTCTTTTGTCCAGACGATGTTCGCGTCTCGCAAGTGTGAGTACAGGGTCCATTTTCCCGAGGCCGTTGATTTGGAGCCAGTGGAATAGTCATTAATTAAGAGGGAATGGGCTGTTAATGGCCGTCTGCGCTGGCCCCGGTCTCCATCCGAGGGTGTCGCCATGGCGACCTGTGGCTCGGCAGGAAGTGGACGAGGCGTAATGATTGGGCCTGCCCCTTCTACTCTCTGTGACACTTCACTAGGCATAGTGCTTATTAATGGACAGATCTTGGCTCCCCCTGATCCCATCAAACAATGACTCATTTACTAACACACGTCCACAGGGTGAATTACAGGGGGATAACAGGTTCGGGGGATTTTAAAGTAGAAAGGAGAACATGTAAATAACACATTCCTGTGTTCCTCATCAACAATGTATGTTTGTCTCTTAGCAACGACTGTTTTCAGTAAAATCACTGTATTTGTGATCATAGCAACTTAATTCCTTACTGGACGCATAACACACAACCTGCTGCCACCAGTCACAACATGAAACAAGGAAGGAGGGTGTCCGGCCTGTCAAACATTGACTAAGGCTTCAGGGGGAACATTTCCTCTCCTTATCTCATCTTTAAAAACAAATATGATCGAGAGGTTCAGCTGCCTCAGTAAAGCCGGTATCCCATGACAACATGGAGCATATGGCACGCAACAAATCCAATATGAATGTAAATGAACAGCAAATTAAAAATACAACATCTGACAACAAAAAAAAGCCATGCGAGTTCCCAGAAGCACGGTGGAGACGCGTGTTTCATTTACAGGAGTCTGAGCAAATCAACAAGAAGGTGGAACATTAAAAAAATCAACATTTGGAGCAAGCTTTGGGAGAGTGAAGGTATCGGATATGTTGTGGATATGTTTAGCCTGACCCGATAATTGCTAACTAACTAGCAAGCTAACGCCCATTTGAAAGTCTCTGTTCTCTACTTAACGGTTAGCTAGCTTAGAATGAGGCTAGTTGATGTGAGCTACAAGCTACATGTATTTTCCCTCTGAAGGGGGTGTTGTCAATGGCCAGATGAGATGTGCAAGTTTAAACATCTTCAATGTCAATGGCTACACGTTTACTGCACTCCAGTTCCCTGACAACCACTTAATAGGCGACCTTCTGTTTGTAACACTGCTTTACTTCCTTGGTCAATAGGCCTAGATGTTTTCTAATGGTTATGGAGGATAAACAAAACATCCACTGAGCTGTTAGTGTGTTTCTTCTTCCCAGATAAATGATAACCCTTCTATTTACACACCTCAATGTCAAGCAGGCTGGACCCTCCCATCTCCAGCTCAATAGCATTTTCTTCATGTTAATGAGGCCCGGGGATCAATGGGACGACAGGAAGACAGATCTCCTAAGGGAGAGAGGAGAGAAACGGGGGGAGGGAGGGAGGATGGTCTCCAGAGGCCAGGCTAACTAAGACCCAACTTAAGGCCTACCCCTAGAACTGCTCATTCAACAAACGCTAAATTAATGTATGGGCATTATAGTCCTATTCAGACAGATTCGTAGGTGCACTAAATGTGTAGTCACACAATGACCCACAAATACACACACAGTATGCACAATCACTCAAATCTTGTCTGCAGTGCAGTTACACTGCAGTCTAGGCTTCAGTCAACAAAAGGTCAACAATATTTCATTTCCAAATGAGGAGCTTTAGCTGGGTGCAAATAGGACTTGGCCCTTCCATCACACCACACAGGCAATGTGCATGAGCTGCCCTTTGTGTGCCATCTCTCTGTGAGAAAGTGTGACGATTGGCAAAAGATCCAGAAGCATAATCTTGGGAGTGGACCTCTTAAAAACAGTTTAGTGTGGCTGTGTCACCTTTTAGACAGAGGATTCTACTTAAGCCTATAGGGATCGAGCCCTGATGTAAAGTAGTAGCCACTTCCTCTCTGTGGAGGACATGTCAACAAGTGGTGTCATCCCACCACCTCACAGCATTACCGTTAGAAATGATATAACAGTTAAGACTCCATTGAGGATCACACATCCCGGAAAATATAGTTAAACAGAGCAATATAACCCTTCTGGCAGTGTATCCCCTATCCATGGCCTGCGTGGGTATTGTAAACATGACCTCATCATGTCACTGGGAGTTACTGTTGACTTTCAACCCATAGATTCTTAATCGTCCTCTCTGGTTGGCTGGGACAGGGGGATCCAGCAGAGCCCAGTTTCTCCCGTTAAGAGACAGGCTCGTCTCACACGGTCTCCATATTGGAGGAAATAGGCCTCCTGCCACTGAGGCGCTTAATATGCACCGTGACCAGGTGACTGGGAGTCCGCGGTGCTGTGGAAAAACAACCGCTTCTGTCCAAAACCCTGACCAGTACTATCAGATAAAGCAGTTTGTGTCCAAAACCCTGACCAGTACTATCAGATAAAGTACAGTTTGTCCAAAACCCTGACCAGTACTATCAGATAAAGCACAGTTTGTCCAAAACCCTGACCAGTACTATCAGATAAAGCACAGTTTCTGTCCAAAACCCTGACCAGTACTATCAGATAAAGTACAGTTTGTCCAAAACCCTGACCAGTACTATCAGATAAAGCAGTTTGTGTCCAAAACCCTGACCAGTACTATCAGATAAAGCACAGTTTGTCCAAAACCCTGACCAGTACTATTAGATAAAGCACAGTTTCTATCCAAAACCCTGACCAGTACTATTAGATAAAGCACAGTTTGTGTCCAAACCCTGACCAGTACTATTAGATAAAGCACAGTTTCTATCCAAAACCCTGACCAGTACTATCAGATAAAGCACAGTTTGTCCAAAACCCCGACCAGTACTATTAGATAAAGCACAGTTTGTCCAAAACCCCGACCAGTACTATTAGATAAAGCACAGTTTGTCCAAAACCCCGACCAGTACTATTAGATAAAGCACAGTTTGTCCAAAACCCTGACCAGTACTATCAGATAAAGTACAGTTTGTCCAAAACCCTGACCAGTACTATCAGATAAAGCACAGTTTCTGTCCAAAACTCTGACCAACATGGATTATTGAATCATAGTTTTACACTTTAGACATGACTCTGCCGTTTGTGAATTTTGTCTCTTGTATAATACATTCTATACATGAGTTAATACTGGATTAAACTTACATTTTAGTTAACTGTAATTCCATTAGTTGTGCTCCAACATCAGCTCTAAGTCTTGGTTACAATAGCTCATATTTTTATTTAAGAGATTGTTAGTTGGATATGCTCTATGTAAGGGTTTGAAAATCTGACCTATTATAAACATCCTTTTCTGACTCAAAATCAATACCTTCAAGGTTGCTCTGATGTCCAGAAGCATTGCTTTCAATTACATAACTAATGTGGTGATAAACTGGTAAATGGTCTGATGGAGGGCGGCAGGTAGCCTTGCGGTTAAGAGGTTGGGCCAGTAACCGAGTTGATTAGGTGAAAAATCTGTCAATGTGCCCTTGAGCAAGGCACTTAACCAGAATTGCTCCTGCAAGTCGCTCTGGATAAGAGAGTCTGCTAAATGACTCAAATATAAAAATTAAGATCTGATGACCAAAAGCTCAGTCTAATAAATTGCAAACTGTGCATTAATCCTGAGTGTGCGTCAATTACTTTTCACTTAAGATAAACTGGCAAATAAAAAACAATCAATAAAGATGTCTTCCGTCTCCAGACAGGAAGCGGACCATCAGTACCATGTATGGAGAAGACTAAAGATCAGTCCACACAGACAGGTAAGTCCCTCCCAGAGGCCCTGTGTCTTCTTAAACATCATCCTCTGTCATGCATAAATGATAACTGCAGTGCTGACATGTCATGATGATTAATATCATTACTGTACATATCACAATGAGACCCTGTTGAAAACGCTAACATTTACATAAATGTACTGTACACGTACTCAGCTTTTTATTTTACTAGGCAAGTCAGTTAAGAACAAATTCTTATTTACAATGGACGGCCAACACCGGCCAAACCCTAACGACGCTGGGCCAATTGTGCGCCGCCGCTATGGTACTCCCAATCACGGCCGGTTGTGATACAGCCTGGAATAGAACCAGGGTATGTAGTGACGCCTCTAGCACTGAGATGCAGTGGTGCCTTAGACGGCTGCGACACTCGGGAGCCCCCAGTCATCTCCTTTGGGGAAGCAAACTGACTGGGCCTGTGAGGAGTGCAGTCGACACTCAATGCACCTCATCCATTAGTAAGTAAAAGCAAGACAAGCCCTGAAAACTAAAATGTGTAGAACGCATTTAATTCTATTCCCAGGCAGACATTGGTGCTCACTGCTGTCTGAGCTACAGGCTGTGTGGCCCTGTCTGTGTAATGTAGAAACACCTGCCATGTCTGCTGGTGAGGACACTCACAGCTGAAACGCAGGGGGAAGGGTAGGTATGGGGAGGGGGGGACGCCTTGAAGGGCTGTGGTGGGGGAGGGGTGGACAGAGACGGCTGTATCCATTATTAATGGTTGTGTGCTGTATGGGGAAAGAGATCTAATGTGGCTTTCAAGGTGGTAGAGTGCGAGTAATAGCCAAAGAGGGTTCTCTCCCCCTCCCCCCTCATCTCCGCCCTCTGTCTGCCATGTTATTTCTAGCATAAATCTTAATCATGTTGCGACAGACTTGGTGCTAGGAGTAGTTTCAGGTGACAGTTTATCAGGTGGCATCTGTTTTATACAAACCAGAGATAAGAGGTGTAGCATCTCACAAGAAGGCAGATGCCCAAGTTAGATTTTTAAACAGTCTCCATAAAATAATTTCACCAAAGCATGATCCACAGCATTCTACAAACTCAAACACAATCCTCTGACAGTTACCTCTGGTCTGTAATAGAGGTCATCATAAAGTCGTCCTTCAACATTGTCGCAGCCGACATGTTCATTACCAGCTAGAGTTTCAAATCATGTTCCAACAAATGTGGGCGATAATAAACACAATCACTGTATGAATACAGTGGAGGTGATTCGTTTCCAGTGTGAATTCCTCCTTTTCTACCATCCGTAGGTTGGGACCTGCTTTTCACGGGATCTACGTGATAAAGGACAAACCACTGAGAACACAGAGTCAATGGAAATGGATTTGAAATATAGAACATTAGAATTTCATTCAGTGGGAACAACTGGGGAACTCAATGAACCATGACCAAGCAACATCAAATGGAAAAAAATAATAATAAATCGCAGCATAGATACCTACAACATATGGCTGGTTCTTTAGTGCTTTGGAAAAAGCCATTTGGATTCCCAGAGACTTGAGGTGGGGCAAAAAAATATTGCCACCGTAGATAATCTAATACAATTATTCAAACTGAGGCGTTGGTGGACAGAGTGATGAAGCAATATCAAACACACTCTTGATAAATGGAAACCAGGAAACTAGGGGGTGCCAGGACAGAAGAGGAGGTAGGGGTGAGGGGTTGTTATTGATTGTGCTGACTGTGTTCTGTGGATAGTTGGGGGGGGGGGGGATGTGAAGAATGGAGGCTGGTTTAGCCCTGCGGGCAGTAGATAAAGCCCTGTGCCCCCTGAGAACACACCAACAAGCCTCAAATGAGCTGCCCATTGGTCACGCTGAATATTCCACACACACCAGCTCCTAGCCCCCAACCTGTTCATATAAATACACAATGCAACAATTATCAGGGCCAGATTGAAATTCAAATAAGAGCCCTGACGCCACAGGGGTGGACAGAGATGTTGTGGCTCACAAGGGCCCTATAAAAACAGATGCTAAATCACTTAACTACGCTTAAATGAAGTGCCGGCCTGGGATTCTACTGGGACGATTCGGAGACGTAAACAGACACGGCAGCATTTTGGTTGAACATTGCCTCCAGGTTTGAGGTGTATCGCTAGAGAAAACCCAAGAAACAAAATACAAGATGGCCCATCCACATCCACTTCCCCTCCATCCACCCAAACAGGTAATTAGAAGGCAGTCATAATCTCATTTCCACCATTATTAAGGCAGAAAAATCTAATTGGGGAGAAATGCATGGCTGGTCCCTGCGATTCCATTAGGATGGGTTTACCTTGAGTAATTCACTTCCAGATGTTGATGAAGCTCCACTTTGAAGGAATATGGAGCTGCTACGGGATACAAGATCAACTGACGGAAAACAGGACGTGTTCCTGAAGTGACAGACGATGCAGAGGACATTTCCTTTGAGAGGGGCTTTGCCTTGAATTTATAGTTTTATCTTTCCTCATTTCCTCTTCATATGCTAGTAAATCCCAGGTTAAGGGGGCATTTGGGACAAAGAGAGAATACACAAAAGCAGGAGAGATTGAACTCCTGGACTTAATCTGGAAAATCCTCAATAGAAATCTGCTTACTGCTAGTTTAAACTGGGCAGGGCTAAATATCAATTAGACTTAGCCCACATGTGTGCCAGATATCCTCTGATCCATCACCTCAGGATGCAAATAGAATCACAATTTCCAAATTGTTCCAGGAGTTAGCATTTAGCTAGTTCGCATTGACTGCTAGCAAATGCATAAGGAGTTTAAAGTAACCTACAATGATGCCTGGCTTTTAAAAAGTAAATCCCAAACATTTCAAATCGGATCAAGATGCAGTCAAAAAAAACAACCTCAAACTAAAACTCAAGCTGTAAAATGCTTCAGCGGTGACATTTGCGGTAACCAACTACTACAGGGAGTCTAAAATACCTGAGGGAAGAAGTCAGCCAGCGGTGTGGTTAGCCAAGGCAAACAGGCTGGTCCTGAGGAATGAAGTCGGCCCCACACAGTTCATACCTGAACTCAGCTGACGTGATGTTTTTGCATGCGTTGTGTTTGAATCAAAAACATGGCCTTCCTCATTTTTATAGTACTCTAGATGCACATGTAAAACTTTGGTCAGTAGACTATAATTACTACCTCCAAAAAAACGTTGCTATTTTAAAATGTAATAAACTTTATTAAAGCCTTATTAAGAGCACCCTTTGTATTTCTTACCTTGAGCAGTGTTCTATTTTGACCTTACCTTCTCCCATCCCAGTTCAGTCAATTAGAAGCACAATGAGCATCCTGCATTCACTTGTGCGAGTACAGTTCATTTCTCCTGTGTGAGAACAGTTCATTTCCTGCCTTTATTATGACAAGAGCTAAGCTCATTTACAGTGGATAAATAGGCGAGGCCCTGGCTACTATTCAGTAGGCAAGGCCCTGGCTTCTTAGTAGGGGGAGATGTGAGGTCCTGGCTACTGTTGACTCAGTAGGGAGAGATGTGAGGTCCTGGCTACTCAGTAGGAAGAGATGCGAGGCCCTGGCTACTATTGACTCAGTAGGGGGAGATGCAGGGCCCTGGCTACTATTGACTCAGTAGGGGGAGATGCAGGGCCCTGGCTACTATTGACTCAGTAGGAAGAAATGCGAGGCCCTGGCTACTATTGACTCAGTAGGGGGAGATGCAGGGCCCTGGCTACTATTGACTCAGTAGGGGGAGATGCAGGGCCCTGGCTACTATTGACTCAGTAGGGGGAGATGCAGGGCCCTGGCTACTATTGACTCAGTAGGGGGAGATGCAGGGCCCTGGCTACTATTGACTCAGTAGGGGGAGATGCAGGGCCCTGGCTACTATTGACTCAGTAGGGGGAGATGCGAGGCCCTGGCTACTCAGTAGGGAGAGATGCGAGGCCCTGGCTACTCAGTAGGGAGAGATGCGAGGCCCTGGCTACTCAGTAGGGAGAGATGCGAGGCCCTGGCTACTCAGTAGGGAGAGATGCGAGGCCCTGGCTACTCAGTAGGGAGAGATGCGAGGCCCTGGCTACTCAGTAGGGAGAGATGCGAGGCCCTGGCTACTCAGTAGGGAGAGATGCGAGGCCCTGGCTACTCAGTAGGGAGAGATGCGAGGCCCTGGCTACTCAGTAGGGAGAGATGCGAGGCCCTGGCTACTCAGTAGGGAGAGATGCGAGGCCCTGGCTACTCAGTAGGGAGAGATGCGAGGCCCTGGCTACTCAGTAGGGAGAGATGCGAGGCCCTGGCTACTCAGTAGGGAGAGATGCGAGGCCCTGGCTACTCAGTAGGGAGAGATGCGAGGCCCTGGCTACTCAGTAGGGAGAGATGCGAGGCCCTGGCTACTCAGTAGGGAGAGATGCGAGGCCCTGGCTACTCAGTAGGGAGAGATGCGAGGCCCTGGCTACTCAGTAGGGAGAGATGCGAGGCCCTGGCTACTCAGTAGGGAGAGATGCGAGGCCCTGGCTACTCAGTAGGGAGAGATGCGAGGCCCTGGCTACTCAGTAGGGAGAGATGCGAGGCCCTGGCTACTCAGTAGGGAGAGATGCGAGGCCCTGGCTACTCAGTAGGGAGAGATGCGAGGCCCTGGCAACTCAGTAGGGAGAGATGCGAGGCCCTGGCTACTCAGTAGGGAGAGATGCGAGGCCCTGGCTACTCAGTAGGGAGAGATGCAAGGCCCTGGCTACTATTGACTCAGTAGGGGGAGATCCAGGGCCCTGGCTACTATTGACTCAGTAGGGAGAGACGCGAGGCCCTGGCTACTATTGACTCAGTAGGGAGAGACGCGAGGCCCTGGCTACTCAGTAGGGAGAGACGCGAGGCCCTGGCTACTCAGTAGGGAGAGACGCGAGGCCCTGGCTACTCAGTAGGGAGAGATGCGAGGCCCTGGCTACTCAGTAGGGAGAGACGCGAGGCCCTGGCTACTCAGTAGGGAGAGACGCGAGGCCCTGGCTACTCAGTAGGGAGAGACGCGAGGCCCTGGCTACTCAGTAGGGAGAGACGCGAGGCCCTGGCTACTCAGTAGGGAGAGACGCGAGGCCCTGGCTACTCAGTAGGGAGAGACGCGAGGCCCTGGCTACTCAGTAGGGAGAGACGCGAGGCCCTGGCTACTCAGTAGGGAGAGATGCGAGGCCCTGGCTACTCAGTAGGGAGAGATGCGAGGCCCTGGCTACTCAGTAGGGAGAGATGCAGGGCCCTGGCTACTATTGACTCAGTAGGGGGAGATGCAGGGCCCTGGCTACTATTGACTCAGTAGGGAGAGACGCGAGGCCCTGGCTACTATTGACTCAGTAGGGAGAGACGCGAGCCCCTGGCTACTATTGACTCAGTAGGGAGAGACGCGAGGCCCTGGCTACTATTGACTCAGTAGGGGGAGACGCGAGGCCCTGGCTACTCAGTAGGGAGAGACGCGAGGCCCTGGCTACTCAGTAGGGAGAGACGCGAGGCCCTGGCTACTCAGTAGGGAGAGACGCGAGGCCCTGGCTACTCAGTAGGGAGAGACGCGAGGCCCTGGCTACTCAGTAGGGAGAGATGCGAGGCCCTGGCTACTCAGTAGGGAGAGACGCGAGGCCCTGGCTACTCAGTAGGGAGAGACGCGAGGCCCTGGCTACTCAGTAGGGAGAGATGCGAGGCCCTGGCTACTCAGTAGGGAGAGATGCGAGGCCCTGGCTACTCAGTAGGGAGAGATGCGAGGCCCTGGCTACTCAGTAGGGAGAGATGCAGGGCCCTGGCTACTATTGACTCAGTAGGGGGAGATGCAGGGCCCTGGCTACTATTGACTCAGTAGGGAGAGACGCGAGGCCCTGGCTACTATTGACTCAGTAGGGAGAGACGCGAGCCCCTGGCTACTATTGACTCAGTAGGGAGAGACGCGAGGCCCTGGCTACTATTGACTCAGTAGGGGGAGACGCGAGGCCCTGGCTACTATTGACTCAGTAGGGGGAGACGCGAGGCCCTGGCTACTATTGACTCAGTAGGGGGAGACGCGAGGCCCTGGCTACTATTGACTCAGTAGGGGGAGACGCGAGGCCCTGGCTACTATTGACTCAGTAGGGGGAGACGCGAGGCCCTGGCTACTATTGACTCAGTAGGGGGAGACGCGAGGCCCTGGCTACTATTGACTCAGTAGGGGGAGACGCGAGGCCCTGGCTACTATTGACTCAGTAGGGGGAGACGCGAGGCCCTGGCTACTATTGACTCAGTAGGGGGAGACGCGAGGCCCTGGCTACTATTGACTCAGTAGGGGGAGACGCGAGGCCCTGGCTACTATTGACTCAGTAGGGGGAGACGCGAGGCCCTGGCTACTATTGACTCAGTAGGGGGAGACGCGAGGACCTGGCTACTATTGATCAATACAGACCGCCGTGACGCTGACCAAAAACCACACCGGCTTTAATTAAGTAACATTGAATAAGCTGAAGAATCCTTTCCCTCCCCTTTGTCTGGTAAAAATGAATCGCTGTTTTAATGATGCTAATGATGTGAGTTATGAATGTGAATGGATGCTTGGTGGAGCTTGGACAGAATTGAAAAACCCAACAAAAAAAAGACAGTCACATACTTTCGAACAGAGTAAAACCTTACCCTGTAGACCTTTCCATCCCCATCTCACAGGGTCCTCCATACAACTTATGAGGTGTAAGATTTCTCCACAGCCACCCTGAGACTAACTTGGAGAGGATCGCGTCCCCTCAGACCCTTCACCAGGGATGAGCTAGGAGAGGATCGCTTCCCCTCAGACCCTTCACCGGGGATGAGCTAGGAGAGGATCGCTTCCCCTCAGACCCTTCACCAGGGATGAGCTAGGAGAGGATCGCTTCCCCTCAGACCCTTCACCAGGGATGAGCTAGGAGAGGATCGCTTCCCCTCAGACCCTTCACCGGGGATGAGCTAGGAGAGGATCGCTTCCCCTCAGACCCTTCACCGGGGATGAGCTAGGAGAGGATCGCTTCCCCTCAGACCCTTCACCAGGGATGAGCTAGGAGAGGATCGCTTCCCCTCAGACCCTTCACCAGGGATGAGCTAGGAGGATCGCTTTCCCTCAGACCCTTCACCAGGGATGAGCTAGGAGAGGATCGCTTCCCCTCAAACCCTTCACCAGGGATGAGCTAGGAGAGGATCGCTTCCCCTCAGACCCTTCACCAGGGATGAGCTAGGAGGATCGCTTCCCCTCAGACCCTTCACCAGGGATGAGCTAGGAGAGGATCGCTTCCCCTCAGACCCTCCACCAGGGATGAGCTAGGAGAGGAAAGGTTCTTATTTTCCATTTTTCTCCCACACAGACTTCAGAGAGAAAGCATGTGAGGGAGAGAGAGAGGAGAGAGGCAGAGGCAGCCAGGCAATTCCTTTCTCATTAGAAATTAATTACCACGGTAGCCAGCGTGTGGGCCGGAGTACAGGCGCTAGGCATCCCAGGCGTTACCTCACGGGGAGCACTTGAACCTGTGACCCGCCCCTCTGTGGTGGTTGGGGGATGACAGGGGTGCGTGACACAGCCCTGGCCTACAGACACTGCCCCGCCAGGCTGGGAATGTAGTGGCACCGTTGGGGTGTGGGAGCAGGCTTAGGGGGAGTACAAGAGTAGAGATTGGGTCCATTGATTTAAGGCTGAACAGGGTAAGGAGTTCCTACAGAGCTTCCTCATTAAGACCCCAGACTCTTCTATAATAAATAGCACCCCGCTAGCTAGCGCTAGCTAATAAAACCTCTAACCATTGTAACCCAGTGTGGGATTATTGTAAGAGGAAATGAAAAAGGCAGAATAGGCTGGGATTATGAAGAGGACACTTTGGACAGGATTCAACTCTGAATATGCTAATAAGTGTGTTTAGGAAGCAGCAAAACTGACGGACACTTGCACAAGCTGTTTATAATTCCAAGAGAATTTTCATTAAGAAAGATCAAACTTCAAGCCTTTTACCAAAGTAACAGACTGGAGGAAATACTCTAAGAATCATTAACTGAGAGGTGTGTGTGTGTGTGTGTGTGTAACTTGCGAACATATGTACAGCAGGTGTCCTGGAAGGTTGATCGACATGCTTAGACACTCAGGACTAATTTAGACCACTCTAGTAAATGGAGTATGAAAGCAGCCCTAAAGCAGAAACTATTTAGCTTCCATCCATCCAATAATCCATCTGTGGTTTAGTACAAACCTGAACAAGCCAGGGCCATCAAACACAGTTCAATGTGATTCAGTGGTCAAATGAAAGTGATTGGAGAAAGGCATGAGGGAATTGGCACACAGACACAGTCACCAGTCAGTGTGACAGTCTGGTACTACCGCCTTGTCCTTCCATGATCATAAGGAATAGTCTCCTTTACAGGACATCTCTGATACGTCTGCCAACAGTGGCCTACTTCATGAATCTCACAAAGCCCTGCTTTGAAAATAAAAAAGTAGAGTCGACAAATAATGAAATGTTTGACCACTCATTTAGCATTTCATTTGCGGACTGCATTAATATATTAACAACGCAGGCTTTGCCTCGGGAGCTCTCTTAAAGGTAATTATCACCATGTGGCACTAATGCTCTTCCTCCTACCTTCATGATAGTACACCTTATGGTTGCATGGTAAGAGCTGGCCTGATCCTCCACCAACTGCCCCTCCATTACCCCAAACTTCCACCCCTCCTCCAATCTAAACCTGTCCCCTTGGTCTCATGACATCTGTCTCTCAGGTCCCAGTCAGTGTTGGAATGCTGCTGTCATTCTGCAGGTGCTCCTGCTGAGCTCTCTCCATCTCCATTTTGTAACTGTGCTGCCTCCTGTCACTAACTGACCTGTCATGTGGATGGGGGAAGAGGCTGGGGTCAGAAGTCAGGCTTAAGGGGCGGCAGGTAGCCTAGTGAGCGTTGGGCCAGTAACCGAAAGGTTGCTGGATCGAATCCCAGAGCTGACAAGGTAAAACTGTGTCATTCTGCCCCTGAACAAGTCAGTTAACCCACTCTTCCCCGGGAGGGAGTCATTGTAAATAAGAATTTGTTCTTAACTGACATACCTAGTTAAATAAAGGTTAAAAAAAATAAAAACATTGAGGGAGTCAGAGGGAGCCGATGCAGCTGATTTCCATCACTCTGAAACAACCTCTGCTGGCCTTCCCTCCCTGTTTCGCTCTCCTCCTCCTCCTCCCTTTAAACAGCAGAGGAAGGTCACATCTGTATTTAGATAGAGGAAACAAAGATATATACATATTTTTCCAACTGTGAAATCAGTGCTGTTGAGTTCATGTCGGTGTATTGGTATATTTGTATGGCTTTCATGAAAATGGATGTCAAATATTCAGACTTCTCAGACTAGAATAGTACAGGCCTTTGAGAAAGGAGACTGGTCCTCATTCAGACAACTAGGGTGGCGTCTTCACTTTCCCATCACTCCTTGAGCTCCGGGGCATGGCCCCCTGGGAAGTGTAGTATTTTCACGCAGGCTCGAGGCCACCTCAAAGAAAATGCCTTTGAAAACCTCAACATTCCTGTCCCCGAGGGGGCCTCTCACTGTATACAAAAGTCAGTAGAGACTGGTCTCCATAACCCATTAAGAACTCAGCGTTTTCTATTACGGCAATACACAGAGTCAGCACCTCAGCCAAAGCTGTACATTTTATGCACAAGTTAATGTCTTGAGTTACCCAGCCCAATCGTGTTCCATTACCATCAGCTCATTCATATAGCAAAGCTCCAAATCAACCATTTCTATAATAAAGGAGGTGCATCTGACCATTTCTAAAGAGGAACTAAACAGCGAAATAACCTGCCGTGAGTGGTGTTCAGACAGATCTATTCAGCTCTGATGACATCAGGCCCAGGCAAGAGTCACTAAAGACGAGCAATTCTCTTACATCATAACAGCGCATTAAATACATTCAGACTGTCATTTTTCCATTTCTGCCACCACTCTTGAACTGTTAGTTTTAGCTGAGCTCAACGTTGACGAGAAACAGGCTAGTGAAAGGTCACTGCAGCCAGTGGTGCCACGTGCCCAAGGGGAGCTCCAGGAGACAACAGAACATCCATCCTTGTCCGGATTTACCCACAGAAACACAAGTTAAAATAAACAACCAGGAGGAGTTGCAGGGTCACCATGGTAGCAAATTAAATCACAACAAAATCTGGGAGGATCATGGAGACGTGATGCAGATTTAAAGGGACAGTGTACCAAAGCTGACAACGTAGACACTGGAATGGCTTCATCAGCATCTGCAACTCGACTAGTCACACAACCAAAAGCAACTCGTCTGCTTCCCAACCTGACCGCCAGTGGTCCGCGGGGGTACTGCAGGTGGCCCGCAAATTAATTTGTTTTACATTTTTCCTTCTCTACTAAAAATAACAGCTGGGACTATTAGAAGCAATTTAACATTGTGAAAAGCAATGTAAAATGTTTATAAATAATTTCTTACATTCATTATTAACCAAATTTGACCGCCAAGATATAAGGTTAAAACGTCTTATGGCTGAGGGCAGTATTGAGTAGCTTGGATGAATAAGGTGCCCAGAGTAAACTGCCTGCTCCCCTGTCCCAGTTGCTAATATATGCATATTATTAGTATATTTGGATAGAAAACACTCTGAAGTTTCTAAAACTGTTTGAATGATGTCTGAGTATAACAGAACTCATATGGCAGGCAAAAACCTGAGAAAAAAATCCAAACAGGAAGTGGGAAATCTGAAGTTGGTCGATTTTCAACTCAGCCCCTATTGAAGATAGGAAGTGCAAGATGACCAATATCCCACTAAGGCTTCCACTAGATGTCAACCGTCTTTAGAAACTTGTTTGATACTTCTACTGTGAAGGGGGGCTGAACGAGAGGGGAATGAGTCAGAGGTCTGCCAGCAGCCACGAGCTGGTCACAAGCATTCACATGAGGTAGCTCCCGTTCCTTTGCTTTTCTGAAGACAAAGGAATTCTCCGGTTGGAACATTATTGAAGTTATGTGAAAACATCCGAAAGATTGATTCTATACATCGGTTGACAAGTTTCTACGGACTGTAACGGAACTTTTTGACATTTCGTCTGCAACTAGTGAACGCACTTCGTGAGTTCTGATTTGTTTACCAAACGCGCTAACAAAAGTAGCTATTTGGCCATAGATGGACATTATCGAACAAATCAAACATTACATTGTGGAACTGGGATTCCTGGGAGTGCATTCTGATGAAGATCAAAGGTAAGTGAATATTTATAATGTTATTTCTGACTTCTGTTGACTGCACAATATGGCGGATATCTTTTTGGCTTGTTGGGCCTCTGAGCGCCGTACATCATTGCATAGTTTGCTTTTTCCGTAAAGCTTCTTTGAAATCTGACACAGTGGTTGCATTAAGGAGAAGTTTATCTATATTTCCATGTATAACACTTGTATTTTCATCAACATTTATAATGAGTATTTCTGTAAATATATGTGGCTCTCTGCAAAATCACCGGATATTTTTGGAACTACTGAACATAACGCGCCAATGTATACTGAGATTTTTTTATATTAACTTTATCAAACAAAACATACATGTATTGTGTAACATGAAGTCCTATGAGTGTCATCTGATGAAGATCAAAGGTTAGTGATAAATTCAATCTCTATGTCTGATTTTTGTGACTCCACTCTTTGGCTGGAAAAATGGCTGTGTTGTTCTGTGACTTGGTTCTGACCTAACATAATCGTTTGTGGTGCTTTCGCTGTAAAGCCTATTTGAAATCGGACACAGTGGTGGGATTAACAACAAGGTTACCTTTAAAATGGTGTAAGATACTTGTATGTTTGAGGAATTTTAATTATGAGATTTGTTGTTTTGAATTTGGCGCCCTGCACTTTCACTGGCTGTTGTCATATCGACCCCGTTAACGGGATCTCAGCCCTAAGAAGGTTTAAAAAATAACAGACTGCACGAATGGTGGTCCTCAAGAGCTTGACAGTGATTTGTTGGTCCCCGGAACAGAAAAGGTTGGGAACCACTGGTCTAGAACTCCACCTCTAGAACTGATGTAGTGTGTTCTGGCAGTCCTTTGGGTACAGATGAACTTTAGTTCCAAAATAATACTTAGAATTACACTGCCAAGGCAGTTGACATTTCTGGCACCTACATACTTTCTTGCAAAAGTGAAAATAGTTCTACACCCACTTGAGACAAAAATGGGTGGCGGTTAAGATGAAATTGTACTACAAAGACTTAACCACTTTACTTGTAAAACAATAAAATAAACTTCTGAAGGAAACCATTGCTACTTCAAAAGGAATGGTTCGGGACCTGCTCGCCAAAATCACAGAGACTCATTAACAATTTAAAAGACTATAATTAGACATGAAAGCAAGAGGAATTCTCTCAGGTAGTTTATCTGAGAGAGTCAAGAGTTTCTACCGTCTGGAGTGGGATCCACTTCCGCATTTGACAAGTCGCTACGTTGAGGCTCAAAGTCATGTCTGTGGCTCTTGTAAACTATTTATCGACACACACACACACACACACACACACACACGTAGCTCTTTAAGAACAGTTTGAAAGCAACATGCAAAAACCACACAACTACCAATCTCTCTCATTTGTCATTCACAGCTGCCTGCCAATATACAATTTTGTCTCTGCCTAAAAGAGGCTTCTCCTATTAAAAAAAAACTGGTAGAATCAAAGTGGTAGAATCAAAGCTTGCCTTTCCCTCCTTTCTGAGGGAGCTATTCTGTTAGTTGACGGTCTCCTAGGGAACTATACCAGATAAATCTCTGCTGATGGCTGTGTGTCAAAAGCTAAACTAATTTCTATGCCCACCCTTCTGCTAGACCAGGTAAACTAATCGTTTTTTTAATGCCATGCAACTCTCTGATAAAACAGCTGTTCATCAGAGAACGGGTGGCACGCATACACATACCCACAACCACACACCTCTTCATATCTGAAGCTGCCAAAAGCCATGGGCTGGGCACAAGACGATGACAGGGGGTTTATTTAAGCAGCCCTCCCAATCCTCCCTCTGTGACTGACTGCCCCCACACCCCTCCAGCATAAGAAGTGCTCCTTTGACTGAGTAGTGGGGGGGGGGGGGGGGGGGGGGTGTACAGAGAGTGTGGGGTGGATTTCAGTCATTCACACTATGTTAAGCCGAGCACCACTGAGTATGACTGGTGTATCAAGAGCAGAGACGAAGACGGAGGTTTCAGAGAAAACAATAAGAGTTCATTTGGACAGCGAACTAGGTCGCTGTGGGGCTGCCCTTGTATTGTTTAGACACAGAGAAGCCAGCAAACCCATTAAAATAATTCTGACAAGCTGGGTCAGTGTTAACTAGGTTCAAATTAGGCTGGCCAAATTGGAGAATGCCCATGCCAATAAAACATCAATGGAGGAGCAAGCTTGATCGTGTTCACGTGGTCTAATTATTAGTGATGAATTAATTTTGATGCATGTACATTTTATGATCTCACTTCCCAAAACCCATTCAGGCTAATTCTTCAAAACCTGGATGGCATCCAACAAACAGTGGAGGATAAATTCACGTGTGCGTGCTGTGGGTGGAAAACTCCAGAAGGTATAGTGGAATCAGATGAAGGTTATTAATCATAGTTTCCAGGAGAATATTACAGTCATCCTTAATGTATGTAGAGGCTTGATGCCAAGAATGATATTTACAACCTTAAAAAAAAAGGAATTAAAAGTTCTCCAGAGTTACAGTTGATAAAAGTGTTCAAGTAATGAAACAATTGCCAGGGAGACATGTGTCATTGTCGTGTTAACCCTTAAAATCTTCCTTCGGTGTTCCTTTTACTGTAAAACGGAGAACATAACATAACATAACTGAATAGTAACCATCAAAAAGGTCTACGGTAGCCCTTCAGAAGAGAGATGTTTGTGTAGAGAGAGAACCGTACATATGCTTTAAAAGCATCCAGAACAAAGCAGAATCACACCTCACCATGTTTTTGGAACCACGTCTCAACAAAAAGATGGACTCCGGAGTTTATTGTTCATCTTCTAAAGAGAATAGATCTTTGAAACTTCAAGGTTCCAGGCCTCCTCCGGCACTTGCAGAGTAGAACTCCATGAACAATCCCCCTGTTTTCCTCATTGTGGAAGAGGGCTCTAAATGGGCTCTGTGTAAAACAGGGCCTAGTTTCTCGTTAGGACGAGCCTTGCTGACTAGCACAGCTTGCATGTGTCATAATCCTCTGCAGCTGCCACCGTTGGCAGGGGACACCACGACAGGAGCTCGGGCAGAACCCAAAAGTTTGAGGAAATTTGGGGGAAACTGTCCTCGCAGTCCTGCAGAGTTTGCAGAAAGATGCCTTTGGAACAGCCCACAAAGCTTATGAAGTTTGGCATGAACACAGTGCGGAGGGACCCAAAAAAACAAAATGTCTTGTTGCTAACCGTGGCCACTGCTCGTATCTCATTTTAATGTGCATAACTGCCATTTCCTGCAGTCATTGTGCTGTTGTCGAGTGTGCTTTGTTTACCAAATGGGACATTGGGATGCATGGCTCCCCTTGTATCTTTATAAACAATGAATGAAATGACAGCACCCATCACGGCTGTGGCTACAGTCTTGCATCACACCTAGATTACAGAATGTGAATGAATGGGCTACAAAGGCTAACGCTTGTTATTCCAATAACTTCACTAGATATTTACTATGGTGCTAATGCATGCCCTTCTGACAGCAGAGCGGGTGGACTGAGTTCTCTCCTGTATCCATCAGACACTGCACCAATATAATCCATAAGCATTTCAATTTCACCCTTAAAGCCTGTGTTTTCAATAGCCAGCCACTGACACTATCCCACATACCTCTGATCCAAAAGCCATAGAAAGATCCGCAATTACAGCCACTAGAGAGAATGGTACCTTTTAAGCCAGGCTACGCTGAACCTTAATGTACAGTAACTGATAACAACAGACATGTCATGTCCTCTCAGAGACCATTAGCTACAATAGCAACACAGAGGCACATAATGTTCTAGCTAGCTTGCCCTGGAGTAATTAGGGCTAAAGTTAGCATTTGGAGCTAAAAGCGATAGCTTGCTCCAAAAGCCTTTGAAGGACTTTGAAAGGCCAACCAGAATCGGAGGAACAACAGGCCTTGGAAAGAAGGGAATAAGTTGGCACCACGCTGGCAGTGGATGATGGAGAACGATGCACTAGCCATGTTTCACTGTGTGCTGTGCCACGGTAGAACGAGACCACAGCTCAGACAGAGAAACCCTTTCATCTCAGCAGGGGTATAGCAAAGCCATGTCAATGATCTGGTCGGGCCTGGGAGCAGGGAGAAGTCTGGCTTCTCTCCACACACAACAGCCTTCTCCCTCTGTCTCCAACCGACCGGCAAGCCTCACTGCTCATCACCCTAATCAAAAGAGATGACAAGCACTTTGTTGAGTAACACGGAACATTCAGAGTAGAAACAATGCCTTCTGAAGGGGGTTGATTTTGTAGTTTGGCTCTCTTGGAAGAGGGAGGTCAATGCGGACAGACAAAATTGTTGTCTGAGCGCCTAGGTTACATGGAGCAGGCCTAGGTTACATGGAGCAGGCCTACTAGGTTACATGGAGCAAGCCTAGGTTACATGGAGCAGGCCTACTAGGTTACATGGAGCAGGCCTACTAGGTTACATGGAGCAGGCCTAGGTTACATGGAGCAGGCCTACTAGGTTACATGGAGCAAGCCTAGGTTACATGGAGCAGGCCTACTAGGTTACATGGAGCAGGCCTACTAGGTTACATGGAGCAGGCCTACTAGGTTACATGGAGCAAGCCTACTAGGTTACATGGAGCAAGCCTACTAGGTTACATGGAGCAGGCCTACTAAGTTACATGGAGCAGGCCTACTAGGTTACATGGAGCAGGCCTACTAGGTTACATGGAGCAGGCCTACTAGGTTACATGGAGCAGGCCTACTAGGTTACATGGAGCAGGCCTACTAGGTTACATGGAGCAGGCCTACTAGGTTACATGGAGCAGGCCTACTAGGTTACATGGAGCAGGCCTACTAGGTTACATGGAGCAGGCCTACTAGGTTACATGGAGCAGGCCTACTAGGTTACATGGAGCAGGCCTACTAGGTTACATGGAGCAGGCCTAGGTTACATGGAGCAGGCCTAGGTTACATGGAGCAGGCCTAGGTTACATGCTTGGGCGATATACTGTTTACTGGGGTATTTCGAAATACCGACGGAATGATTTTCAATAGCGTCAAGATCAAGCTTCTTGGTTACAGCAGAGACATTCAATCCCGTCCTGGATCAAGATCCCTGTTGCCTAAATTGTTTTGCGCCTCTATATATAAAAATTTAAAAAATGACGTGCACATTCAGTAATACCGTATACCCCGGTATGGCACAGAAAAGGTATGAACATCTGGATACCGCTGAACCCTATTAGGTTACATCAGTACAGTCCGCAGGCATTCAAGAGCAAGACGACTGAAGTGATCGAACAATGTAGGTTCCACAGCATGTACCTTCTCTGTGGCGGTGTTGATGAGGGGGGCTCTGCCATGTCCGCAGTCTGTTCACATTTCTATAGCAACGCTGGCTACACTGTGGGGTAGCTTTCAAAGCATACACACAAATGTCATTCACACAGAACAATGACTGCTGGCAAAAATTATCTTCTGTTATTGTAAATCTTGCTTATATGCAACCATTGTTTACAAATACACCCAGTACCAAGAGGGAGTGTCTTACGGACTGGCCTGTGGGCGGTGCTGGGTAATGATTGGCTGTTGTGTTTCTAGGATTAACCCATGGATGAATCTGAGCCTTTGCTGGCACGTCCCACAGTGAATTAAATGGGGAGGAAATACATGGTGCAACCATGGCTGCCCCCAACTATTCAGTCATTTTGTTGATGGAGGAAACAATCAACATGGTGACAAAAGCATAGCAATCAGAGAACTATGATAAGCATCCAATCTGACAGTTGGTTGTGTGTAATGTCATCCAATCAGAATGCAATTATCACAATCAAGATTCAATTTAGGTTTTGTTTACAACATCTAATTTGCACATTAGGCAGTTAGCAAAAAAAGGGCTAATAGTCTATTTGGATTAATACAGAAGCCACTTGAAAGCAAAGCAGGCAGGCACAGCTGGTGGTCATATATTTACCCTGCCTTCAAAAAAAGATACCATTGCAGATGAAATGCCATTATCAAGGCATATTGATCTTTCTAGCTTTCTGACAATTACAAATACTGCTGCAGTAGTTATCGTAAATTACCACAATAACCCCTGGATGCCATTTCGCCAGAAGGTTATGTTGACAACAACATACTGAAAATGATCACTGCAGAAAAGTTCACTGCATTGCTAATGTAGCAATTAGCACAGCTAGTGCACAGTCATGTTGAGTATTTGAATCCATCTACTGATCTTTCCGTTCCCAACTCCACTGAAGAGACTGAGCGGCGCCACGCCCCCCCCCAACCCAACCCTGGCTATAGGACATTATCAGTATCTCCTAATGAGGGAGGGTGTCATTAGCCGACCAGATGAATCAAACACTAGCCAAAGTGTGCAATTATCCGATTCTCAGTGGAAAGAGGTCATTAGGACTTTATGAGCAATTATAGCCCACAAAAAAATGATCCATAAACTGCGTGAAATATAGGAAAGACAGCAGGTGAGGGAAGTCTCAATTGAAATCGATGCCAGTATGACAAGATGATATATAGACCAGACAGCAGGTGAGGAAGGTCTCTATTGAAATCGATGCCAGTATGACAAGATGATATATAGGAAAGACAGCAGGTGAGGGGGGTCTCTATTGAAATCGATGCCAGTATGACAAGATGATACAGTTGAAGTCAGAAGTTTACATACACTTAGGTTGGAGTCATTAAAAACTAGTTTTTCAACCACTCCACAAATTTCTTGTTAACCTGTTAGATCTCTAGGGGCGCTATTTCATTTTTGGATAAAAAACGTTCCCGTTTTAAGCGCGATATTTTGTCACGAAAATATGCTTGACTATGCATATTCTTGACAGTTTTGGAAAGAAAACTCTGAAGTTTCAGAATCTGCAAAGATTTTGTCTGTAAGTGCCCCAGAACTCATTCTACAGGCGAAACCAAGATGATGCATCAACCAGGAATTAGCAGAATTTCTGAAGCTCTGTTTTCCATTGTCTCCTTATATGGCTGTGATTGCGCAACGAATGAGCCTACACTTTCTGTCATTCGCCCAAGGTCTTAGCAGCATTGTGACGTATTTGTAGGCATATCATTGGAAGATTGACCATAAGAGACTACATTTTCCAAGTGTCCGCCTGGTGTCCTGCGTGGAATTCGGTGCGCAATTGCCAGCTGCTTGTACTTTACCATTTGATTCAGGGGAGAAAGCATGTGTCCAAGAACGATGTATCAATGAAGAGATATGTGAAAAACACCTTGATGATTGATTCTAAACAACGTTTGCCATGTTTTCAGTCGATATTATGGAGTTAATTTGGAAAAAAGTTCGCGTTTTGAGGACTGAATTTTCTGGGTTTTTTTTGGTAGCCAAATGTGATGTATAAAACGGAGCTATTTCTAATACACAAAGAATCTTTTTGGAAAAACTGAGCATCTGCTATCCAACTGAGAGTATCCTCATTGAAAACATCAGAAGTTCTTCAAAGGTAAATGATTTTATTTGAAGGCTTTTATGTTTTTGTTGAAATGTTGCGTGCTGGATGCTAACGCTAATGCTAACGCTAAATCCTTTGTTTGCTAGCTACTGTTACACAAATTATTGTTTTCCTATGGTTGAGAAGCATATTTTGAAAATCTGAGATGACAGTGTTGTTTACAAAAGGCTAAGCTTGCGAGATGGCATATTTATTTCATTTCATTTGCGATTTTCATGAATAGTTAACGTTGCGTTATGGTAATGAGCTTGAGGCTGTAGTCACGATACCGGATCCGGGTTTGGGAGATCAGAGAGGTTAAGAAACTATAGTTTTGGCAAGTCGGTTAGGACATCTACTTTGTGCATGACACAAGTAATCTTTCCAACAATTGTTTACAGACAGATTATTTCACTTATAATTCACTGTATCACAATTCTAGTGGGTCAGAAGTTTACATACACTAAGTTGACTGTACCTTTAAACAGCTTGGAAAATTCCAGAAAATGACGTCATTGCTTTAGAAGCTTCTGATAGGCTAATTGATATAATTTGAGTCAATTGGAGGTGTACCTGTGGATGTATTTCAAGGTCTACCTTCAAACTCAGTGCCTCTTTGCTTGACATCATGGGAAAATCAAAAGAAATCAGCCAAGACCTCAGAAAAAAAAATGTTGTCCTCCACAAGTCTGGTTCATCCTTGGGAGCAATTTCCAAACACCTCAAGGTACCACATTCGTCTGTACAAACAATAGTACGCAAGTATAAACACCATGGGACCACTCAGCCGTCATATAGCTCGGGAAGGAGACACGTTCTGTCTCCTAGAGATGAACGTACTTAGTTGCGAAAAGTACAAATCAATCCCAGAACAGCAGCAAAGGACCTTGTGAAGATGCTGGCGAAAACAGGTACAAAAGTATCTATATCCACAGTTAAACAAGTCCTATATCGATATAACCTGAAAGGCCGCCCAGCAAGGAAGAAGCCACTGCTCCAAAACCGCCATAAAAAAAGCCAGACTACGGTTTGCAACTGCACGTGGGGACAAAGATCATACTTTTTGGAGAAATGTCCTCTGGTTTGATGAAACAAAAATACAACTGTTTGGTCATAATGACCATCGTTATGTTTGGAGGAAAAAGGGGGAGGCTTGCAAGTCGAAGAACACCATCCTAACCGTGAAACACGGGGGTGGCAGCATCATGTTGTGGGGGTGCTTTGCTGCAGGAGGGACTGGTGCACTTCACAAAATAGATGGCATCATGAGGAGGGAAAATTGTGCGGATATATTGAAGCAACATCAAGACATCAGTCAGGACCCACATAAAACAATTTAAAGGCAATGCTACCAAATACTAATTCAGTGGATGTAAACTTCTGACCCACTGGGAATTTGATGAAATAAATAAAAGCTGAAATAAATCACTCTACTATTATTCTGACATTTCACATTCTTAAAATAAAGTGGTGATCCTAACTGACTTAAGACAGGGAATTTTTACTAGGTTTAAAATGTCAGGAATTGTGAAAAACTGAGTTTAAATGTATTTGACTAAGGTGTATGTAAACGTTCGACTTCAACTGTACATATGAAAAACTCTATTGAAATCAATGCCAGTGTGACAAGATGATGTATAGGAAAGACAGCAGGTGAGGAAGGTCTCTATTGAAATCGATGCCAGTGTAACAAGATGATATATTGGAAAAATGGCAGGTGAGGGAGGTCTCTTTTGAAATCGATGCCAGTGTAACAAGATGATATATTGATAAAATGGCAGGTGAGGGAGGTCTCTTTTGAAATCGATGCCAGTGTGACACAACAGTAGGAGTTGGAGGGAAGGCCTCATCCGATCATCTCAAGGGTCATTTGAGCAGCCAAAGTCCATGTCCATTTCCCAGCAGGTTTTCTATTTAAACCTTTATTTGAAATGAATCATTCATGTAGTGTAGCATGGACAGGCATTGCCTTTATACTAAGGGAACAAAATATATTAAAAAATAAAATGCCAAGTGTTGCATCCATTAAATCCTAGTTCACATAAAGACAATGAAATATTAAAATTCATACTTTTAAACTCCCATGAACACTGGCAAAATAAAATGGAGAAAATGTGGTTCTTAGTGGTTTAGCCCCCAGAAGAGTCCTAGGAGCGTCACAGAAAATGGATGTTGTTTTTAAGTCTCTGCTGCAGGCCTGCAGCCGAGGTGGTCTGAGAGGGGATACAACCCTGGAGAGTGGTTTGTGGGAGCAGAAGGCGGGTTGCCAAATGTTTACACATTTCACCAAGTTATTTGCATTGTCCACAGGGAGACAATTAGCACACAATTCCCTCCCAGCAGGATTATGGAGATAAAATGGAACTTAAATGGATTTTACACTCCTCTGACAGGCAGATAAAAGGAGCTGTTTACAAAGACAAACTTGAGGAACTTTAAACCACTATGGGGCGGGGCATAGGATCGCAGCCATGTTGAGGAACTCTACTCCTATGTGTGGGTGAAGATTCAATTCTTTAGTAGGACAAAAAAAAAGCAACGAGTATGCCCATTCCCAGAGGCAGCTGGAACGGAATGAAGAAACATTAAATCTCCTTTGAGCTAGCACTGCAAATCCACAACTTTGATAAAGACGAGTTCTATCTGCGGACCTACTCGCAAAAGACATGAGACCTCAGAGAAATGTGTTTCGAATAAACAGATATTTTCAGAAAGGGGGACCCCACAATTAGTAATTTGATACTCTCTCCCTGTGTAGGTCTCAGTCCAATTCCCTGGAATCAATCAGAGCTCCCAAAGGATACTCCCTGCACCCCTTAATCTCCTGGTTTTATTACTTTCCAGACAGAGTCAGGCCAGTTCCACCCTACCCCCATCTCTCCCTTTTGTAGTGATCTCCAGCAAAGCCTGTTTTTTTTCCCCCACTCCCCTTCACCGCTGCAGAGTGCTTTTCATGCAGGAGAGCCTCTTACATCAGCCTCCTCACACAAGAGAGCACAACAGCCAGCAGAGGCCCATCTCTCCACTAAGGCTGTTCACTTCACATGCATTATTTTAATGGAGGCGAACCTTTAAAAGAGAGCTAGCCTACATCCCCCCCTAAAAAAACAACTTCACATTTTACTGGATTTGTGGGAAAAATGCCATACTGACTGTTGTATTGCTCAACTGTTCATTATTTTCCAGTCTTCAAAATAGTCGGCAGAGGGCTTGAAAATAAATACATCGCCACATCTCTTACAGGGCTATCAGGGGTGTGAATTTGCTAATACCAAGCAAGTGATAAAGGCAACCATGTGTTGTGTGCACTCCAACATGTGCCGTTTGTTTCATATTCATTATAACTATTCAATGTATCCCAGTCGCTCATAGTCCTTGGAATGTATTGGCTATCAGATTCCCTATTATAAAGCAGGAAACACGGGGTCAAGATGTTACCTATATGTTTATTATTTCAACATTCAGTATGACAATGAAAATCACCCAAACAAACTACTAAAGTTGAAGTCACCACAAACATATGTAGTCTTCACGAGACTGAATTAAAATGTCTTATTGCAGTCGCTACTCTACTGTAGCCAATTAACAAAAAAGGGGGGTATAAATAGTGTACTTTCTATCCATCAGCCAAACGTGTATTGACGCCCAGGTAATGAGATGTCTGGCGGACTGATGATGCTAGCTTATTGCTTGACAGTAAACCCAAATGAGAGTCATTAATTTGTGGTTATAGAGCCGGGTTCTTGCCATCCGTTGCAATTAATTACGTGACTGTAATGGTTTTGAGGAGAGAGAGCAACCTGAACCTGTGCTAATGCAATGCAAAGAAATGTCGATTTGAGACAAGACAAATATAAAACAGACAAATATTTCCATACATGTATTGACCCGAGTTTTTAAATCAGTGCATAATAAATAAATCGGTCAATTATGACCGTAGAAACAAACGTGACGTGGGAAATCCAGATATAATAGCTAAAAGGTAAAACAAATAAATACAACAAACACTTGAAATGTCTCGAAAACAACCGCATTTCATTTGATTTACCACCTGTATGCTCGTGTTGTGGTCTGAAAAATACTCCTAACAATCAAATGGTTCAAAAACATTGGCCCCTGGTTGACTGATTCAGCTGACTAATTAGCTTGTGTAGCCTGCAGATGTCTAGAAGCTACAAGTCAATGCTCCATGTCGGCTGCTAGTAGTGCAGGACCTAGTAGCCCGAGCTGTTGTTGTACACGCGATACAGAAACACGTTACATTGTAATACCAACAAATTATTCAAAGTAGCCAATTGATTAGCTAATGTAACGCTTACCTTTTTCAGCATGTCTTGACACGGTGGTCGCCGGGTAAAGAAAGGTGAGACAGAGGAGAGAGAGGAGCAACCTTGCTCCCCGCTCCGCCATCACTTTTCAAAAATAAATGTTTGCAGGCTTCAAGAACCCCGGAGAAAATCCGTGTTTAAAATCCTCTGCCACCTATTTCCATACACTTCCGAGACAAACGAAGAACTTCAATGTTTCACCTACGAAATGTTTAAAAACATCCGGTACCAGCTACTTTTGAAACTGTCCGGATGAAACATGTAGCTGGCGTGTGAGCTCGAAGTATGGAGAGACCGCAGGTTAGACTGTTTTCTCAACTTGGTGGAGGGGTTGAAGGAAAACTGAAGTCAATCCATTGCTTCAGAGCCAATTCGGTCGAAAAAAATGGTGGAATCGACGGTCACACACGAATCCAAGCTATTCCAATTGCAATCAAATGCGTAAAACCCGAGAACAAGGACAGTTGAAAAGATTGATCAAGGTCCGACTGATCGGAGAAAACGACACCGCAGCCAGCTTCTGCTCGCGAACGGAACGTAATAGCAGCGTGGAAGGGCTGGAATTCTATGTGGGTCCCCGGAAAACAGGGCGTGGAGTCATGCGGAATTCAGGATTGTAGACGTAGGCTGGCTAAATATGTTGGCTAAATCTAAACTATGGATTGGTGATGGGATCAGTAAGCCACTTACATTTTTACCTGTGCAATCTGCAAATGAATGTAGCATATACATTACATAGCAAATTAAGAAAACGCATATCCAGTGAGTGACAGCATGTAGTTTACAAAATGGTGAGATTACCTTTCAATAGAATGTCTTAAATGTAGTCTCCATTCAATGTATTCATCTTTTCATTCAAAAAATATGTTAGGCTATAAATATGCTTAGATATTATTTAATTGTCAAGTTTTGTTGTAGGCCTTTGTAACATTGCCGAATGGAGTTTTATATAGGCAATGAAAGGCAACTGTAGAATATGAATTGATTCACTCCCAGCTATAGTAGCATACCACCTTGGTGAATGTAATTGTAGTATTTTCATTTAGAGGCTTTTTTAACTGTATAAAAATCAATATTCCTGCACCCATGTTACGACGCAAAAGAGTTTCCAGGGGATTTTCAACCCCTTGTCCCCAGGCAATTAATCATCTTAGAGAGAAACACGTGTGTTGTCCTCATAAACCAAGGTTTGTGCACATTCCAAATATTTGCATGATGAGTTCTTCCTGTTGATAAACAAGACAAACATCTATTGCATACATCATCCTATTGGCCAAGGCATCTAAATACTGTTGTAGCTCTATTTGATGCTGGCAGATTATTTCACATTTTGGCTGGATCTCAGGTGATCAGAGATTACAATAATCCTGATAATTAAGGTATTGTTAGGACAAGATTAAGCTATTTTAGATTGAGTTTAGACAATACTGCAGCAATATAGTAACATCAGTATGATAATATACTAAACTGATCATATAAAATATCAGAATGACCTCCGTTCTGCATCTATCTCAATATGTATGAGTATTCTGAGTATAGGACCAGTGGTATTGATAGTGTGACCATGGAATGTTAGTTACGAAGCAGGTGAACATTACTAGGGTTGCTCCTCTGGCTATAGCATCTAACCCATAAGGACTTGGGATAAATGGTGCCTGAAACCAGTCTGACAGTCCCACTCACTAACTTGTTCACTCGTGTATTGAGGAGAACCCAAGCACTCAGAAGTATGGAAGAGCTCCATCCACTGGCTCATGCATTCCATAGCATGTGAATAGAGATGCCAGCAGCACTATACCCACCCCATTCACATGACCATGCAAACCCCTCTTTAATGCCAGCAGCACTATACCCACCCCATTCACATGACCATGCAAACCCCCCTTTAATGCCAGCAGCACTATACCCACCCCATTCACATGACCATGCAAACCCCCCTTTAATGCCAGCAGCACTATACCCACCCCATTCACATGACCATGCAAACCCCCCTTTAATGCCAGCAGCACTATACCCACCCCATTCACATGACCATGCAAACCCCCCTTTAATGCCAGCAGCACTATACCCACCCCATTCACATGACCATGCAACCCCCCCTTTAATGCCAGCAGCACTATACCCACCCCATTCACATGACCATGCAAACCCCCCTTTAATGCCAGCAGCACTATACCCACCCCATTCACATGACCATGCAAACCATCCTTTAATGCCAGCAGCACTATACCCACCCCATTCACATGACCATGCAAACCCCCCTTTAATGCCAGCAGCACTATACCCACCCCATTCACATGACCATGCAAACCCCCCTTTAATGCCAGCAGCACTATACCCACCCCATTCACATGACCATGCAAACCCCTCTTTAATGCCAGCAGCACTATACCCACCCCATTCACATGACCATGCAAACCCCCCTTTAATGCCAGCAGCACTATACCCACCCCATTCACATG
The DNA here is from genome assembly GCF_057628025.1 of Oncorhynchus mykiss. NCBI lineage: Eukaryota > Metazoa > Chordata > Actinopteri > Salmoniformes > Salmonidae > Oncorhynchus > Oncorhynchus mykiss. The sequence continues at coordinate 38,446,907 of NC_143047.1, forward strand.
ACCATGCAAACCCCCCTTTAATGCCAGCAGCACTATACCCACCCCATTCACATGACCATGCAAACCCCCCTTTAATGCCAGCAGAACTATACCCACCCCATTCACATGACCATGCAACCCCCCCTTTAATGCCAGCAGAACTATACCCACCCCATTCACATGACCATGCAACCCCCCCTTTAATGCCAGCAGAACTATACCCACCCCATTCACATGACCATGCAACCCCCCCTTTAATGCCAGCAGCACTATACCCACCCCATTCACATGACCATGCACCCCCCCCTTTAATGCCAGCAGCACTATACCCACCCCATTCACATGACGCATCTACTCCTTTAAAGCCAGCAGCACTATACCCACCCCATTCACATGACCATGCAACCCCCCCTTTAATGCCAGCAGCACTATACCCACCCCATTCACATGACCATGCAACCCCCCCTTTAATGCCAGCAGCACTATACCCACCCCATTCACATGACCATGCAAACCCCCCTTTAATGCCAGCAGCACTATACCCACCCCATTCACATGACCATGCAAACCCCCCTTTAATGCCAGCAGCACTATACCCACCCCATTCACATGACGCATCTACTCCTTTAAAGCCAGCAGCACTATACCCACCCCATTCACATGACCATGCAACCCCCCCTTTAATGCCAGCAGCACTATACCCACCCCATTCACATGACCATGCAACCCCCCCTTTAATGCCAGCAGCACTATACCCACCCCATTCACATGACCATGCAAACCCCCCTTTAATGCCAGCAGCACTATACCCACCCCATTCACATGACCATGCAAACCCCCCTTTAATGCCAGCAGAACTATACCCACCCCATTCACATGACCATGCAAACCCCCCTTTAATGCCAGCAGAACTATACCCACCCCATTCACATGACCATGCAACCCCCCTTTAAAGCTTTGAAATTATTGTAGTTTATTTTATGTATTTTTAATTTTACATACAGCTTTGCACTGTATTTGAAGCAGAACTGAAATACCTTCCGATATACAGTATGCAAATGCACTGTTTTTGTTTGTTGTTCTAAAATAGAAAAATATGTGTGAAAAGTCATTATCAGGTAGCTGTGTTCTGATATCTGTGACCTGTTAAACAGTGCAGGCTGCTGAGGGGAGGACGGCACATAATAATGGCTGGAACGGCGAGAATGGAATGACATCAAACACATGGAAACCAGTGTTTGATGTATTTGATACCATTCCACTGATTCCCCTGCAGTCTTTACCACAAGCCCGTCCTCCCAAATTAAGGTGCCACCAACCACCTGTGCTGTTATATCACTAGATTAAATTCATATGTGAATAATCCAATTGCAGCTCTGCCTTGGAGCAATGATACACCTCAAAAGCTATGGCTTTAGAATAAAACTCAGCAACGACTTGCAGAATCAACCCTGTGTAACTGTTGGGAGATGCTACAGTCTCATTTCAAGCCAGGCTTCTCCTGCCCTATGAACCATACACTGGAATATATTGTGATTCTCCAGGCCAGCTACGAGACGTAGAGAAACGAAGGCGTCTAGACCTATCCCCATGCTCAATTACCCTCAATATGAGATCTATATTAATGACTTAGAGGTGGCGTCGGGTTTGAAATGTCCAACTAGGAAACCAGAGAGATATCGGGAATGGTTTAAAAGACGGATGAAATAGAAGAAGCAATAGCATTACCATGACCTTATTAACATATCATGTGTTGGCTACTATTCATATACAATGTGATGACGTTAACATGTCATGTGTTGGCTACTATTCATATACAATGTGATGACGTTAACATGTCATGTGTTGGCTACTATTCATATACAATGTGATGACGTTAACATGTCATGTGTTGGCTACTATTCATATACAATGTGATGACGTTAACATGTCATGTGTTGGCTACTATTCATATACAATGTGATGACGTTAACATGTCATGTGTTGGCTACTATTCATATACAATGTGATGACGTTAACATGTCATGTGTTGGCTACTATTCATATACAATGTGATGACGTTAACATGTCATGTGTTGGCTACTATTCATATACAATGTGATGACGTTAACATGTCATGTGTTGGCTACTATTCATATACAATGTGATGACGTTAACATGTCATGTGTTGGCTACTATTCATATACAATGTGATGACGTTAACATGTCATGTGTTGGCTACTATTCATATACAATGTGATGACGTTAACATGTGTGTGTTATTATAACTGATGCATGTATGATGTCACTGTTGGGTTGAAGGGTTGAAAACACACTGAAGAAAGCATACAACTTCACAGTTTAAGAATGGTCTACACAACGATGCCCTGAAAGATGTTTCTGTTCCAGTTTACTGCACCAAAGAAGGAAAGCGTTAAAAATCCATTTGCACATGAAGGTTAAGGAGGGGCCACATCAATCCTTCCAGATGCTTGGGTTTGTAAACACCAGCTTGTTGCTTACGGCTCAGGAAGCATTTTTCCACCCAGATTATGAAGAGGTTATACCTAATCTCTGGCATGTAAGGAGATTTCATTAGGCATATGGAAGCACAGGAGGCTATTTGAACCTGTGTTTCTATATGCTATAGGTCTAAGGGAACTGTCATAGGATTATACCACTAGATTAGGCACTATAGATATACAACTATTGATCTTTGGAGGTTGATAAAGGACTATAATTTGAACCCTTCTGAATCGTTTGGACCATTCTGAATCGTTTGGACCATTCTGAATCGTTTGGACCATTCTGAATCGTTTGGACCATTCTGAACCTTTTTAAAGAGTGGACTGTTACAGGAAGCATATTGACTTTGATGACATGGTTGAGTATTATTGTGCTGTGAATTTTGCACTGTCACTGTCTCAAACAAATATAGGCCAACAACAAGACAGGGGATTTCATGTGGGAATAGCTATCAAAGATGGTACCAATTACTGTGAAGTATCCTCTGGGCTAACCTAAATCACCGTTTCATATCGACTACCTACACACAAAGAAAGCTCATTATCCACCAATGGTCTGTTGCAGAGACAACAAAAGACCATTCTTCAGCCCTAGCTTGCATATTGGAGAATGCTGGAAGACATAATAAAGACAAAAATAAGGATGTTATTCCAATTCCACATTATTCCAGTTCTAACTTTATCCCGACGGCAGTGAGACTGGTGTGGATTACATGCATTGGCACCAGAATTAATGCGATCCCAGTCGGAATCAGATCCTATTATTCTGAGTCAGATTAGGTGGTGTGGGGGATTAGGGCACCATGAGTCAGATGGATGTGGTCTCTGGCCTGACGGCGGGTGGTAACATGCTCACTTCCCGTAGAGAACGCGCTATGAGGCTTTACCTCATTCACTTGCCAGTGAACACAGTGGGACCAGGTTATAAACTCAAAATAGCTCAGTGGCGATGACAAGGACTAGTACATACTTTATGTGGGTGGATGATGAGTGATTTCCCCTCGTATGTGAGTACATTAAGGGATTATGCACAATCAGTCGTCCCATTGTCTTAGTGATTGTACAGTGGGGGTGATATTAATTCCATTTCAATTAGCTACAAATGTAAGAGTTCATGGATTTGTGTGTGTGTCTAAGGGGGGGGGGGTTGTGCATTCATGTCTCTGTATGTCTGTCTGTGTTGCGTGGGGGAGTGTGTGTGTCTAGGGGGCAGGTTGTGCATTCATGTCTCTGTATGTCTGTCTGTGTTGCGTGGGGGAGTGTGTGTGTCTAGGGGGGGGGGGGGGGGTTGTGCATTCATGTCTCTGTATGTCTGTCTGTGTTATGTGGGGGAGTGTGTGTGTCTAGGGGGGGGTTGTGCATTAATGTCTCTGTATGTCTGTCTGTGTTGCGTGGGGGAGTGTGTGTGTCTAGGGGGGGGGGGGGTTGTGCATTCATGTCTCTGTATGTCTGTCTGTGTTGCGTGGGGGAGTGTGTGTGTCGTACGCTTGGACCTGTAAAACAAACAGCTGCTGTGTACCTGGCTTCCCACTCAGGAGTAAAGATGGCAGCACATCGCCTCATAGAGCAAACTCACCTGCCAGTGCACAACACATACTTCAGCAGGAACCAGAGTACACCGAGACGTCCCATGATACATGTGCTTACACAGGCATATTTTAAGACCTGGCACACCTCACCTCACACATGTCAGCAGTTTCTCGCTTTCTCCCTTCCTTCCTTTCCCTCTCCATCTCTCTCTCGTTCTTTTGCTCTCTCTCTTTCACAGCTCTTTTGCAGGTGATAATTATTCTAATGGCTGCTTCTTTGAAGTGCAACGGTCCGTATCAAACAGTGTGCTACTGAAATAGTGCAGCATCAAACCTGGGCCAGTGTAGAACCTCACCTCTGGATCCCACAGATGGAGGCAGACCTTTAACTGGTATGATCACTCCAATAAGTCAATTCCATTTGGGTTTGGGTCAATTTAGGTAATGATTTGAAATTGAATGTCTGAATTTTAAATTAATGAGGGCCTCCCGAGTGGCGCAGTGGTCTAAGGCACATGCATCGCAGTGCTAGCTGTGCCACTTGAGTTCCTGGTTAGAGTCCATGCTCTGTCGCAGCCGGCCGTGACCAGAAGGCCCATGGGGCGGCACACAATTGGCCCAGCATTGTCCGGGTTAGGGGAGGATTTGGCCGGCACTAGCGACTCCTGTGGCGGGCCAGGCACAATGCACGCTGACACAGTCGCCAGGTGTACGGTGTTTCCTCCGACACAACACACTGGTGCAGCTGGCATCCGGGTTAAACGGGCCTTGTGTGAAGAAGCAGTGCGACTTGGCTGGGTTGTGTTTTGGAGGATGCACGGCTCTCGACCTTCGCCTCTCCCGAGTCCATACGGGAGTTGCAGCAATGAGACAAGACTGTAACTACCAATTGGACACCACGGAATTGGGGAGAAAAAGGCGTAATAAAAAATAAATACAAAATACAAAAGAAATTGCCCCGTGAATGTTGTTGACCGTGACTCACGACATCTAGTTCTAGGTTGTAGTTCACTTGGTAGAGCATGATGCTTTAACACGCTCGCAACACCAGGGTTAGTGGATCCGGGAATAGAACCCACTACTACCCTGGCATTACAAGCGTCATGCTTTACCAACTGAGCTATGAAGGACAATAAATACAATTTAGAACTAGGTGTATGTATGCATGACTGTAAGTTGTTTGGATAAAAGGGTCTGCTAGGTGGTATATATTATATTATTAAATTGGACAATGGAGGATTACTCTAGTCTAGTGGTTTGGTGGCCTGAGACCTTTTCACAAGTCTGATGCATTTTTCATGCATGTTGTGTAAACTGTTCATCTCTTGAGAATACTTTAAAGATACAGTGCATTGCACCTTTCATGGTTTTCCTTCAATATTATTTTCAGGTAAACAGCTGGGGATTAAATAATAAATGCACTTACAGTAAGACACACAGATATCAAACCTGCTTTCATTTCAAAACAGACTTGCAGAACAGAGTTTTGATTTGGTGTGCTGGAGGAGGAGGTCATCCAAGAAACATGTTGTTTACATTATTTACATTCTGTACACCTTCAATAGAAAATCCTAGTGGCTGAACAGTACAAGGCAGCTCTGGAGGATACAGGTTGGCCGTAGCTCTGGATGGAGTGCACAGTAGAACAGCTGGAATACAGTTGGACAATGCAGAACAAAGAGCATACAGGAGTGGAATCCTTCCTTCGCCTGCTGTTAGTGTGTGGATGGTACAAAAGGTAGGAAGTTACAACTCACACTGTTCACCTGCTGTTAGTGTGTGGATGGTACAGAAGGTAGGAAGTTACAACTCACACTGTGAAAGGACTGTGAGTGACAGACGAAGGGCAGGTCCAACTGAAATGTCAATGGTTTGAAATAAAAGGAAATTCAATTCAATTGGCCCCCATTAAACCAACCAGTACACAGCCGCATGTATCCTTTCACCCTCTAAAATGGAGTAGAACTGCATTTGTATAAGTATAGGTATTTCACTGGCAAGAGAGTAGTTACATCTCTGACTCATTTACGAAAGATGGCCACTCCCCTGCACTTCAAAGACCGCTGTTACTTCTCGGCTCGGCAATTCTTGAAGGGAAAAAGGGCATTTAAAGGGAAGATGAGGGTGAGAGGTGTAATTTGTCAAAAATGACATTTCAAAGAGTTTGAGTGGGAACGATAATGCAGTCTTGAAAGTGTTCGGCCCCTCTCTACCCTCCTTGCCGTGGAACGCTGTGAAGGCAGGCTTCTTTAACATCCCAGCAGGAGGCTAGCTCTTCCACTAGCTATGCTAACAAACCGAGCAGCGTGGGCTTCTGGGCTTCAAAAAAACTGGGCTTCAAAACGAATACTCAGTGCTGTTTACATGTTTCAGCCGCTGGCCTTCTTTGAATTAGCTACTGAAATATGTTTACGGAGACCAGCTGTGTGGGCCTCTGAATTTATTTCTGTAACGAGCAAATATTAGGAGTCTCTCGGGTGTCCGTGTTGATTCAGTGCAGCACTGTTAAAGCACAGTGCAAAATCTGTGAAGCTGTGAAGTTCAAGGGATACAAAGGATAAGTCAACGATTGATAGAAGTTGCTTCTGAGACAGTGACCTCATCATAAGGAATAACTTCACAAATTCAAATCCCAATCCAACTGACACATTCTCTTTGTCCTTTGTCCAGATGAGGTGATTTTGAATTCATGACACAAGCCAGGGCTGAATGGATGGGTTTCTATATAGGTTGTAATTAGTAGCAGTTGATATAAGGTAACATCACTCAAGGGGTTTTCTGGGGGACACATGGAGCCCTCCAACACTAACAGCCTGATCCGGGTGACGACACGCTCCCCTTCCTCCTAGTCCCGGCCCCGGCAGCTCTTGTGGTTAAGGGCTTTCTTCCTGCCAGAGGAGGTTGGCTGTTGTTGTTGGAATCACTACGACCACTTAAAGGGGCACTCTCAATCAACAGTGACTGCATTTCCTTAAAGGGACTCAGTGGGGACAGCGAGGGAATATGAAATGAGAAGTAATATGTATTGGTAAACGCCTGGTGCACCTCCCGGCCTCCGAAACAAATCTACAAGACCCAATCACAACCCATTTCAACCCTGACAAATACAAAACAGATTGTTTGATTCTGATAGGGGAAGTAAATTCTCTACCACATATGCCTCACTCTTATCCATTCGCCTCTCTTATCTTCCATTCTGAGGCTGAGAGGGTTTTCCTGGCCACAGGGTTGGACTGTAATGTTTTATCCCTGATGGATGATCATACCTTTCCAACGGGGAGCCGGTCAGCGGGATCTCGTCGACACAATGAGATGAGTCAGAGCACAGCAGAGCAGAGTTGTCCAGACAGACAATGAAATGGAGGCTGACATGTTGCAGTAATGGAGCAGAGAGAGAGAGAGACAGAGAGAGAGAGAGAGAGAGAGAGAGAGAGAGACAGAGAGACAGAGAGAGAGAGAGAGAGAGAAAATATAAAACAGAGAGCTCCAGGGACAGGGTTAAGGATAGGGACAGGGTTAGTGATAGTGACACAGTTAGGGAAAATGACTGGGTTATGGACAGGGTTAGTGTAATGGATCTCGTCCTCCTCTCCTGAGGAAGAGTAGCGAAAAGGATCGGAGGACCAATGTGCAGCGTGTCCATAATGTTTAATGAAACACAACAGAACACTGGAACAAAACAATAAACGTGAATAAACAAAACAGTCCCGTGTGGTAACACACACTGACACAGAAGACAAACACCCACAACTCAAAAATGAAACCAGGCTACCAAAGTATGATTCTCAATCAGGGACAACGATTGACAGCTGCCTCTGATTGAGAACCATACTAGGCCGAACACAGAAATCCCAAATTATAGAAAAACGAACATAGACAACCCACTCAACTCACGCCCTGACCATACTGAAACAAAGACATAATAAAAGAACTAAGGTCAGAACGTGACAGTTAGGGATAATGACTTGGTTAGGGATAGTGACAGGGTTAGGGATAGGGACAGGGTTAGGGATAATGACTTGGTTATGGATAGTGACAGGGTTAGGGATAATGACCAGGTTAGGGATAGTGACAGGGTTAGGGATAGTGACAGGGTTAGGGATAGTGACAGGGTTAGGGATAATGACTAGGTTAGGGATAATGACCGGGTTAGGGATAGTGACAGGGTTAGAGATAGTGACAGGGTTAGGGATAGTGACAGGGTTAGGGATAGGGACAGGGTTAGGGAAAATTACTGGGTTAGGGATAATGACTGGGTTAGGGTTAGGGACAGGGTTAGGGATAGGGACAGGGTTAGGGATAATGACTGGGTTAGGGATAGGGACAGGGTTAGGGATAATGACTGGGTTAGGGATAGGGACAGGGTTAGGGATAATGACTAAGTTAGGGATAGTGACAGGGTTAGGGATAATGACAGGGTTAGGGATAGTGACAGGGTTAGGTATAGTGACAGGGTTAGGGATAATGACTGGGATAGGGACAGGGTTAGGGATAGTGACAGGGTTAGGGATAATGACAGGGATAGGGACAGGGTTAGGGATAATGACAGGGTTAGGGTTAGGGTTAGGGATTGGGACAGGGTTAGGGTTAGGGTTAGGGATTGGGACAGGGTTAGGGTTAGGGTTAGGGATTGGGACAGGGTTAGGGTTAGGGTTAGGGTTAGGGATAGGGACAGGGTTAGGGATAGGGACAGGGTTAGGGATTGGGACAGGGTTAGGGATTGGGACAGGGTTAGGGATTGGGACAGGGTTAGGGTTAGGGATAGGGATAGGGATAGGGTTAGGGATTGGGACAGGGTTAGGGATAGGGACAGGGTTAGGGTTAGGGATTGGGACAGGGTTAGGGATGAACTGGATCCCTCAGGTCATATGATTCCTGTTCTTCTTTCTTTTTGTTCATGGTCGTCTGTGTAGCCAGTCAAGAGGTCAATGGCCACCCAGTGCCCCAGTGTGTCCCTATGCTACTGCTGTCCCTCAATACATCCCACTGGCTGATCACCTCCTTCAGTCCCCAGGCCTACATGAACATTATGGGTATCGTTCATATGACTGAACCACCCAGAGGTAGACTGTCCATTACCTCAGTGAGAATATCAACCGTTTAGTCCAACGCTGTGTCCAAACCCTTGGAATTAGCCAATGGATCAATTTAGGAGAACTAAAACCATTCCATATCACACAGAGGTGGAACAACTCAACTCTTTAGCCCCCCTCACAGACGTGGATCATTTAGGCAACACAGCCCAAACAACCTTGCTTTGTTCCCAGCCCCATTCAACATGCTACGGCTGGAGTAACATGTCAGGCAGAGAAATTAAGCATTAATCCTCTGTCGTCCATTACAATGCATTACTGCTGCTGTGCTGTCTTTTCTCAAAACCTTATTTATTTCCTGCCCTGTAATTAGGTCCGCCTGCATAAGAAGACGATTTGTTTACCCTGACGTTATATCTTATTATGTTTTGAATATGTCCCCCAGGGAATTACAGCATGTATGCAGAGAGAGGCCCCAAGAGGAATTACTGCATGTAGGCAGAGAGAGGCCCCAAGAGGAATTACTGCATGTATGCAGAGAGAGACCCCAAGAGGAATTACTGCATGTAGGCAGAGAGAGACTCCAAGAGGAATTACTGCATGTAGGCAGAGAGAGGCCCCAAGAGGAATTACTGCATGTAGGCAGAGAGAGGCCCCAAGAGGAATTACTGCATGTAGGCAGAGAGAGGCCCCAAGAGAGTTTACTGCATGTAGGCAGAGAGAGGCCCCAAGAGGGTTTACTGCATGTAGGCAGAGAGAGGCACCAAGAGGTTGTTTTCAGCTTCCGCCGTGATAGGTAGTTCCCGCTTGGTTCTTTTTAAGGTTCCCTCTCTTCATACTACCGGATCCGTCAAGCCTTTGCATGTCACAGTCTCACTCATTTGCATGTACAGTACCTGTGATATTTTAATATACTGCAGGCTTCCAGTCAGAACACCTGAGGGTTGAGTGTATGTAATTGTTTTTAGGTACCCACAAGTTTGCACCTATACTGACATTAATTGGGGACATGGGCTGGGAACCCTGTGAGGTGAGATGGACGGTGTGTACTGTATGACGAGACTGTTGGATATGCCAATTGCCAGAATAGCCCCCAAAGTTTTTCAATGGGATCTCTCCATAGGGGGAGACTGGGCAACCAAAATGTCTGACCTTTTCCAACAGTCTGACTGTGAACAGTTGTAATAAAATGAAGGGAGACATAGACACAATGAACAAACAACCGAGGATGCAATATCAAAAGAAATGGGTGGAGGAGATAAATCATAAACCCAAATTGAGAACCTTTTGTTTGATTAAGGGTGAATTGGTGTGTGAGAGATACAGTGCCTTGCGAAAGTATTCGGCCCCCTTGAACTTTGCGACCTTTTGCCACATTTCAGGCTTCAAACATAAAGATATAAAACTGTATTTTTGTTGTGAAGAATCAACAACAAGTGGGACACAATCATGAAGTGGAACAACATTTATTGGATATTTCAAACCTTTTTAACAAATCAAAAACTGAAAAATTGGGCGTGCAACATTATTCAGCCCCTTTACTTTCAGTGCAGCAAACTCTCTCCAGAAGTTCAGTGAGGATCTCTGAATAATCCAATGTTGACCTAAATGACTAATGATGATAAATACAATCCACCTGTGTGTAATCAAGTCTCCTTATAAATGCACCTGCACTGTGATAGTCTCAGAGGTCCGTTAAAAGCGCAGAGAGCATCATGAAGAACAAGGAACACACCAGGCAGGTCCGAGATACTGTTGTGAAGAAGTTTAAACATCCCAAGGAGGACTGTGCAAGCGATAATATTGAAATGGAAGGAGTATCAGACCACTGCAAATCTACCAAGATCTGGCCGTCCCTCTAAACTTTCAGCTCATACAAGGAGAAGACTGATCAGAGATGCAGCCAAGAGGCCCATGATCACTCTGGATGAACTGCAGAGATCTACAGCTGAGGTGGGAGACTCTGTCCATAGGACAACAATCAGTCGTATATTGCACAAATCTGGCCTTTATGGAAGAGTGGCAAGAAGAAAGCCATTTCTTAAAGATATCCAGAAAAAGTGTCGTTTAAAGTTTGCCACAAGCCACCTGGGAGACACACCAAACATGTGGAAGAAGGTGCTCTGGTCAGATGAAACCAAAATTGAACTTTTTGGCAACAATGCAAAACGTTATGTTTGGCGTAAAAGCAACACAGCTGAACACACCATCCCCACTGTCAAACATGGTGGTGGCAGCATCATGGTTTGGGCCTGCTTTTCTTCAGCAGGGACAGGGAAGATGGTTAAAATTGATGGGAAGATGGATGGAGCCAAATACAGGACCATTCTGGAAGAAAACCTGATGGAGTCTGCAAAAGACCTGAGACTGGGACGGAGATTTGTCTTCCAACAAGACAATGATCCAAAACATATAGCAAAATCTACAATGGAATGGTTCAAAAATAAACATATCCAGGTGTTAGAATGGCCAAGTCAAAGTCCAGACCTGAATCCAATCGAGAATCTGTGGAAAGAACTGAAACCTGCTGTTCACAAATGCTCTCCATCCAACCTCACTGAGCTCGAGCTGTTTTGCAAGGAGGAATGGGAAAAAATTTCAGTCTCTCGATGTGCAAAACTGAGACATACCCCAAGCGACTTACAGCAGTAATCGCAGCAAAAGGTGGCGCTACAAAGTATTAACTTAAGGGGGCTGAATAATTTTGCACGCCCAATTTTTCAGTTTTTGATTTGTTAAAAAAGTTTGAAATATCCAATAAATGTCGTTCCACTTCATGATTGTGTCCCACTTGTTGTTGATTCTTCACAACAAAAATACAGTTTTATATCTATCTATCCAAAGTTCAAGGGGGCTGAATACTTTCGCAAGGCACTGTATATGATGTATAACCTACCTAAAAGCTGGAGATCGCTATGTGAACAGGTCAGATCAGGGATATTCCCCTGTGTATTAAAACAGTTCGGTACAATGGTGACATGGAAGAGGATAGACTATGTAACTATTGTGACCTTAAAGAAATAGAGAATACTATTTTCGTTTTTACCTTATTGTAATTTATTCCAGAAAGCCCACCAGATATACCCTGGAATTATGTGGCTGAGCCATGAGGAGAAACTGACATTTTTTTGTTGTCCTTTGTGTATTTCCATTTGAGGAAGTTTTAGATAAAGCCTGGAATAAAAAAAAAAGTGTGACTAATTAAATATATACAGTTGAAGTCGGATGTTAACATACACTTATGTCATTAAAATTCATTTTTCAACCACTCCCCAAATTACTTGTTAACAAACTATAGTTTTGGCAAGTTGGTTAGGACATCTACCTTTGTGCATGACACAAGTAATATTTCCAACAATTGTTAACAGACAGATTGTTTCACTTATAATTCACTGTATCACTGAATTATCCCAGTGAATTATTGTAATGTTTGTTAATGTGTTAATTAATCCCCTAAGGGATGGGTTGCCAACGGGTGATTTGACACGAAAATAAAATGCTATTCATTCATTCATTCAGTCAGAGAAATGTCATAAGGTCATAAGGACTACTGTGGTTGGGACTATAGAGCCCTCTATTTTCATAAATATCTGTGGGGATTAATATCTGTTAAAGGTACAAGATGACATCATCACGATCATCAACAGAGTATCAGACAACAGCCAACAGAATTCTAATTCGCCCAGACTGCCATTGTTTGCTCATGACAATTGGCACCCTCCCTTGAAATGATCCATAGGTGACATGCAGACGGTTCCTTGCACATTTAAATGCAGTGTGAATGAAAGTGTGAATGAACTATGACCTTTATGGTTGTGTGCTACCAGCCCATGATTGTAATGTTAGCATCACTAAAGGTCGTACTAAGGATGCCTGTGGTTTCAGTGGTTGACGTATTGTGATGACACGGAGACAGAGGTCAACAGATCTGCAGATTTAGGCATTGTGAATCAATTCAAGTCTGTGACGCGCCTCCTCCCACCACATCTAATTGCAATGTACAGATGTAGGATCTTAATTTGATCACTTCTGTTGCTGAGAACTTTCTTGCACAGCAGAAAATGCAAATGTGTAATGTATTTGAGGTTTAATAAGGCTTCTAAAGTATGCAATTTCCATTTAAAATGTCAGTCTTGATTTGCCCTAACGAAAAATTTATCAACCCATACAAAAAAAATTATATTCATTATAATCCACATAATTCACATTTCCTGTTGCTGCAGGATTATTTTCCTGTTGTAGCAAACTGGCTCAAATGAAGATCCTTCATCTGTATGTCAATGGAGTCTAATCAATGGAGTCTAGTGTTCATCCACTCCAGCTTCATTCCTAGACTTAGAAATGTTAGATTTCGATGACCAACGCCTCACGGCCTGTATATACTAGGTGTAGATAGCCATTCAATTGATGCTCACCAGCAGAAGCATCAGGCATGTCTGTGTGAGGTTGTGCCTGCAAAAAGGAGATAGGGTCACTAGGCCTACAGATCACTGACCATCTTGAATCCCACCGTACCTTCTCCGCTGTGCAATCTGGTTTCCGAGCCGGTCACGGGTGTACCTCAGCCACGCTCAAGGTACTAAACGATATCATAACCGCCATCGATAAAAGACAGTACTGTGCAGCCGTCTTCATAGACCTTGCCAAGGCTTTCGACTCTGTCAATCACCGTATTCTTATCGGCAGACTCAGTAGCCTCGGTTTTTCGGATGACTGCCTTGCCTGGTTCACCAATTACTTTGCAGACAGAGTTCAGTGTGTCAAATCGGAGGGCATGCTGTCCGGTCCTCTGGCAGTCTCTATGGGGGTGCCACAGGGTTCAATTCTCGGGCCGACTCTTTTCTCTGTATATATCAATGATGTTTCTCATGCTGCGGGCGATTCCCTGATCCACCTCTACGCAGACGACACCATTCTATATACTTCCGGCCCGTCCTTGGACACTGTGCTATCTAACCTCCAAACGAGCTTCAATGCCATACAGCACTCCTTCCGTGGCCTCCAACTGCTCTTAAACGCTAGTAAAACCAAATGCATGCTTTTCAACCGTTCGCTGCCTGCACCCGCACGCCTGACCAGCATCACCACCCTGGATGGTTCCGACCTTGAATATGTGGACATCTATAAGTACCTAGGTGTCTGGCTAGACTCTAAACTCTCCTTCCAGACCCATATCAAACATCTCCAATCGAAAATCAAATCAAGAGTCGGCTTTCTATTCCGCAACAAAGCCTCCTTCACTCACGCCGCCAAACTTACCCTAGTAAAACTGACTATCCTACCGATCCTCGACTTCGGCGATGTCATCTACAAAATTGCTTCCAACACTCTACTCAGCAAACTGGATGCAGTTTATCACAGTGCCATCCGTTTTGTCACTAAAGCACCTTATACCACCCACCACTGCGACTTGTATGCTCTAGTCGGCTGGCCCTCGCTACATATTCGTCGCCAGACCCACTGGCTCCAGGTCATCTACAAGTCCATGCTAGGTAAAGCTCCGCCTTATCTCAGTTCACTGGTTACGATGGCAACACCCATCCGTAGCACGCGCTCCAGCAGGTGTATCTCACTGATCATCCCTAAAGCCAACACCTCATTTGGCCGCCTTTCGTTCCAGTTCTCTGCTGCCTGTGATTGGAACGAATTGCAAAAATCGCTGAAGTTGGAGACTTTTATCTCCCTCACCAACTTCAAACATCTGCTATCTGAGCAGCTAACCGATCGCTGCAGCTGTACATAGTCTATTGGTAAATAGCCCACCCATTTTCACCTACCTCATCCCCATACTGTTTTTATTTATTTATTTTTCTGCTCTTTTGCACACCAATATCTCTATCTCTACCTTTACATAACCATCTGATCATTTATCACTCCAGTGTTAATCTGCATAATTGTAATTATTTGCCTACCTTCTCATGCCTTTTGCACACAATGTATATATAGACTCCCCTTATTTCTACTGTGTTATTGACTTGTTAATTGTTTACTCCATGTGTAACTCTGTGTTGTCTGTTCACACTGCTATGCCTTATCTTGGCCAGGTCGCAGTTGCAAATGAGAACTTGTTCTCAACTAGCCTACCTGGTTAAATAAAGGTGAAATAAAAATAAAAAAAAATAAAAAACTCCTCGTGTAAGGAGACAGAAAAAGAGGTCTTAACACCGTGCCAAGTTGTGCTTGTCCGTTGTTGAACCACTGGCAGTGTGTTGTGCTTGTCCGTTGTTGAACCACTGGCAGTGTGTAGGCTACAGACAGTGAGACACACGGTTAAATACAGAGGAAGCAGCATTGAGTGTTATTCCACTGTCTGCTGAAGTAAGAGCTTCGTCTTTACACGTGGTACAGAGAAGAAGCCAAATGCAGATGAACCAACTGTCTCTGGCACTGACAGCCCCTGCTTGAGATCACACATCCCAGAATGCCGCTGATCGCAGCTTGTCTCGACATGTCTCCTTGTTAACAAAGTAGCGCCTCCGAATCTGCTCCTCCTAACACCTCCTTCACTGGGTCATTATGACTACCGAGGCGAATGCCACCGACGCCCAATCAGAAGGCAGAGCTCAGTGAGCTCATTGCCACAGGCCCCACCAACCGAGCATCATGGGAGGCATTCTTCAATGACTGACATTGAGAGTGCTAACCACGGTGAATATCAATTGTGGGGAGGAACATGGCACCAACGCGTAGCACATCATTATCACATGGCCTGTGAATGAATGAGTTTGGTGTGTGACACTACTCTACACTTGAATCCGTGTGTGATTATGCAAATACAGTGCATTTACAGCACCAGCTGCATAGATCAGTTTTTTTTGTCGGTGCTAGGCCCACACACTGTTAGCGTACCCTAGCTGCTGTAAGTAACTTACAACAACGGACTATTTTCTAATAAATGCTTGACCGTCTGCTTATTTAACTGTACAATAGAGAAGTTGGCTATGGAGGTATGAATGTATACATGTTCAGTATTAGGTATGTAGTGGAGCATAAACTATCATGATTCAGGATATGACTCAGATGCAGACACAGAAGGTAGATGGTTCAGTTCTCAGATAATTTATTATAACACAGGGAGCAGGCAAAGGGCAGGTCGCGGACAGGCAGAGGTTCATACCCAGATCAGAGTCCGACAGGTACAGGACGGCAGGCAGGTTCAGGGTCAGGGCAGGCAGAGGTTCATACCCAGATCAGAGTCCGACAGGTACAGGACGGCAGGCAGGTTCAGGGTCAGGGCGGGCAGAGGTCGGTAATCCAAAACAGCGTCAATAAGGGACAGAATGGCAGGCAGGGTCAGGCAGGCAGAATGGTCAGAACCGGGAGGACTAAAAATCAGAAACGAGAGATACTGAAAAAAAACGCTGGTAAGACTTGACAAGACAAGATGGCAACAGACCAATAGAAAACGCAGGTATAAGTACTCAGGGGATAATGGGGGGAAATGGCAGACACCTGGTGAGGGGTGGAGACAAATACAAGACAGGTGAAACAGATCAGGGTGTGACATAAACATTGTTTATGCATCTTTTTATTCAGGGAGGAAGTGGTACTCGCTAGGCAAAGCAGCGTGACATCCATTACAGACAGTGTCATGACCCAGATCTGCAGATCTGTCTCCACTTGAGCTGCCGAATAGCTAGCTTTTCTGTGGTGTGACGAGTAAGAGGCTTCCGGAGGGCAGTCACGTTTGTTTTGCAAGGCAGAGGTCCTGGGTTTGAGCCTTGAGTTCCTCCTTGAGTGTCTGTGTTCTTTTGCCCATCTTAATCTTTTATTTTTATTGGCCAGTCTGAGATATGGCTTTTTCTTTGCAACTCTGCCTAACAGGCCAGCATCCCAGTCGACTCTTCGCTGTTGACGAGAATGTTTTTTTGCGGTTACTATTTAATGAAGCTGCCAGTTGAGGACCTGTAAGGCGTCTGTTTCTAAAACTAGACACCAATGTACTTGTCCTCATGCTCAGTTGTGCACCGGGGCCTCCCACTGCTCTTTCTATTCTGGTTAGAACCAGTTTGCGCTGTTTTTCGAAGGGAATAGTACACAGTGTTGTACGGGATCTTCCGTTGCTTGGCAATCTCTCTCATGGAACAGCCTTCATTTCTCAGAACAAGAATAGACTTACATAAGTTCTTTGTTTCTGGTCATTTTGAGCCTGTAATCGAGTGATGGTTGCTGATAATGGGCCTCTGTACACCTATGTAGATATTCCATAAATAATCAGCCGTTTCCAGCTACAATAGTCATTTACAACATTAACAATGTCTACACTGCATTTCTGATCAATTTGATGTTATTTTAATGGACAAAAAATGTGCTTTTCTTTCAAAAATAAGGACATTTCTAAGTGACCCCAAACTTTTGAACGGTAGTGTACGTACGGTCACTGTGGGAACAACGTTGTTGATGCACTTATTAATGAAGCCACTAAGCAAGCAGTGTGAGGTCCGTGACATTAGAGCGAGCGTTTACGGAACTCAACACCATCTATGTTTAGCGTTTCTCTTGCTTTTACCACTAAACCCTTAGTAAAGACTGTTACAACCTGGCTAAAGTTTGCAACAAACATTGGGAAACCACACATTGAGTAAAGGAATAACAGAAATGATTTATTCCCTAAATAATGTAAACAATCAGATGAGGCATGAAGGTCCGTAAATTAGGTGTCAATTGCCAAAGACACAACGAAACAACCAAAGGTATGCATGGAGAGAGGAATCTGAATGGGGAAACAGTGGCTTTATGCCACAGCCAAGCTTCCACAGGTGTGCCCCATCAGCACTGACAACCCTCCCAGCTCCGCCCACCTCTCCTACTCCGCCCACCAATCTCCTGCAGGAAGTAAGCACAGCAAAACCCAGTAGACAGAGCAGGGAAGGGCCGTCACAAGACAGTATAGTTCACTCTTGGTAAGGACAGTATATTTCATCCTTGGTAAGAACAGTGTTGTTCACCCTTGGTAAGGACAGTATAGTTCACCCTTGGTAAGAACAGTGTTGTTTACCCTTGGTAAGAACAGTATAGCCCCCCTTGGTAAGGACAGTATAGTTCACTCTTGGTAAGGACAGTATAGTTCACCCTTGGTAAGGACAGTATATTTCACTCTTGGTAAGGACAGTATAGTTCACCCTTGGTAAGGACAGTATAGTTCACCCTTGGTAAGGACAGTATAGTTCACCCGTGGTAAGGACAGTATAATTCACCCTTGGTAAGGACAGTATAGTTCACCCTTGGTAAGGACAGTATAGTTCACCCTTGGTAAGGACAGTATAGTTCACCCTTGGTAAGGACAGTATAGTTCACCCTTGGTAAGGACAGTATAATTCACCCTTGGTAAGGACAGTATAGTTCACCCTTGGTAAGGACAGTATAGTTCACCCTTGGTAAGGACAGTATAGTTCACCCTTGGTAAGGACAGTATAGTTCACTCTTGGTAAGGACAGTATAGTTCACTCTTGGTAAGGACAGTATAGTCCCCCCTTGGTAAGGACAGTATAGTTCACCCTTGGTAAGGACAGTATAGTTCACCCTTGGTAAGGACAGTATAGTTCACCCTTGGTAAGGACAGTATAGTTCACCCTTGGTAAAGACAGTATAATACTGTTCAACTCAACAACACTCTTCAGTAGAACACCTCAATTATTAGCTCATTCAGTAAAGTGAAACATTGTTGGTAAGATTGGGAAGCCAATACTGTCACTGTTTGCATCAGAAAGTAAATCAGCGCAGACAGCTTTAAATGCTCGTGCCCTCACTTGTCTCCATCCTTACAATCCAACTATTTTATAGCTCAACGCTCTCAATAGTCTGTTTGGGTTTGGTTTAATCTTTTCTGCGGCTCTATGAGTTCTTTATCCTTTTTTGATCCCCCGCCAATTAAGGCATTCATAAATGAAGAAGATTTACTTTACATTCCAGTGCTGAATGCAAGTCAGATGATGCCGAGATAGTTTCCTTATGAACTGCAGTCTGTAAAGTAATACTTTTCTCTCTGTTAAACATTAGTGTGGCTCTGATCGTGACAAAACAACTCCCTATGACTGGAATATCATATCACAACTAGAAAAGAGAAGCTGCGTTATGAAAACAATATGCATATTTCACATTCATTATGGTTAATTCATACCCGTCATGTTTTAAATTATTAAAGTCCCACAGAGAGTTCCAAGGATGAGTCACTATAAAAGAGACCATTGAAATTCAGTTTAGACTTTAATGGGAACCAGAAAGAGAATATTTAAGTTTTTTAAGAATGTGTGCCTGTTCCAAAATGTATGATGGGGTTGAATGTATCAATATTGTGATATCACACCGAGTCCCATTAGAGTTCAGTACTTTTAAAGCTTGAGTACACATGACATGACAACATGACAAGACAATTAGTCTCAGGGGGAATTTAGATATGGAAAAAACCCATTTCCAATTCACACATGCATATTAATACACACGTGTACATGTATAAATTAGGACAAATATAAGCATCCACAAAATAATAATAATTATTATCATATTACAAGAACCATACAATATATCTGTTATTGGGATCCACACATATACAGTATGTCACTGCAAAGATGAATACAATGTTGCGTCATTCACTGCCATGTATAATCCATTCAAACACATGCTCAGTCTCCCTATTTCTCTATTGAATAATATGGTGATATGTAGTCTATTACTAAGCCAAGCTAAGTAAATTGTTATTGAAGCAGAATAACATGTCAGATTAGAACCAATTGTGGATGGTCAGAATCTGGGTGACATATGGGGACCCACTGGTGAAGCCCCCCCCCCCGGCCCTACAGAACAGGTGGAACAGCCTTTTTCAGAGGGGGGTGACTTCAATAATCGGAAGAGCCCCCACTGGCTGCATCTCGCTGTGCGCCCAGAGACGTGCCAAGGCATACAGCTACGCTACCGACAACTGTGCCAGAGAAGAGGGGGGTGGAGCCCTCTGAGACGCAGCGGTGTGTGTCTATCCTTTCAGTCGACACAATTGTTAGAGGGACCATCAGTAGAGACCACATGAATACACACAACACAGCCTGAAACATTGGAATAAAGCCCTCATGTGGAACATGGTCTCCACACGGAAGGCAAAAAAGACACAGGACACAAGTTCATACACAGTACACACTTAGACTGAAAATGGTCCCCGAAAACACTGGAAATTACAGACATTAGTCCTGTGTAAATACAATGGAAGAATTAAAGTTACCCTGTATCTATGTACGAAGAGGCCATTGTGTTTTTCAAGAAAATGCAATGGGCTAATATTGAGAAAGAGGTTAGTATACTTATGTGGTATAGAATATAACCCCATGTACTTACTAACTTATCATAATGTGATTACATGTAGTTACTAAAAGGCAGTCATCGTGCTGAATGGTCTTCTCATTATTCAATGCACTACACTACAAGAAATATGGGGAAATAGAGCCTTTGTTCCTGTCATCGTATAGCATATCCATATATATCTATACATCAAATATCCATACATCACTCACAAGCCATTACACTCACAGGTGACTGCCGTCATCAACACATTACAGTCATTGTTTTATAATACCCTGTGTAAGCCCATACACATCATGGGACACACACACACACACACACACACACACACACACACCAAGTATCCTGGTTCTACCACCCAGCACTTAAGATTGACATTTCAGCTGCCATCAATCAAAACCCTCAACCATTTGCTAATCAAAAATATGTTGCCCATGCCGACCTCAATCACTTATCCAATAGGATGGCAAATTACGCTATTTAAGGAGGATTTATGCTCAACGACTCAATCATACGCTAATTAACATGACAGTCATTTGGTGCACTCATAGGGTCTCTGGTAACAAAGAAAATTATATTTATATCAGTTATTTTTTGGGCAGCAGGGAAGAAATGTATGTCAGTGGCATCAGGGCATCAGGGAAAAAATCCTGCAGAAACAGGAAATGTGAAATGTCATGTGGATTATAATTAATGGACATTTTTCGTAAGAGAAAATCAAGTCTGAATTTTCAAAGTGGAACTTCAGAAGCCTTTTTTTTCAACAAAAAAATTTCTCCCCAATTTTGATCTTGTCTCATCGCTGGAACCCCCCAACGGGCTCGGGAGGAGAAGGTCGAGTGTTCTCCGAAACATGATCCGGCAAACCGTGCTTCTTAACACCCGGCCACTTAACCTGGAAACCAGCCCCACCAATGTGTCGGAGGAAACACCGTTCACCTGACGACCGAGGTGAACCTGCAGGTGCACAGCTCGCCACACGGAGTCGCTAGAGGGCAATGAGCCAAGTAAAGCCCCCCGGCCAAACCCTCCCTAACCCAGACGACGCTGGGTCAATTGTGCGCCGCCCTATGGGACTCCCGATTACGGCCAGTTGTGATACAGCCTGGGTTCGAACCCGGGTCTGTAGTGACGCCTCTATCACTGCGATGCACTGCCTTAGACCAGGAGGCCCCCTCAGAAGTCTTTTTAAACCTCAAATACACTACATGTTTTAAATATCCTGCAACAGTGTGATCAAATTAAGATCCTACATTTGTATCCCATTTTATAATACAGTACTTACAAGCACATTTGTACCAAGGACACCAGCACAATGGTTAATAACCCAAGGGAAAGAGCAGATGAACATCATGTTGAGATTACGTTGACGATGAAGGTCGGAACAGCAGAACTGAGAAAATGTTTTAACCACTCACGTCTTTGTATTATTTAGTCTTTTAAACCTTCTACTGCGGTGGGCTAAATCAGGGTCACACAGAATGCTTCCTGGTAGTCTTAAACAAATCTACTTTCAAACAAATGTATACACCTCACAGACATGGTCATGGCCTTAATAAAAAACAGTGTCGGATATACAGTTGAAATGTATTACATTTTGAGTTTGCATTCCAATATTACACTTTATATACATCACAGAAGACTGAAATATAACAAAACCGATTTTCGGCAGCTTTTTTGAAATAATAAATCATTAGGAAAAATATGAATAACATTCCACCCATGAGGCCACTAGGTCATTTGACTGCATGAAAGGGCTGCGTCATGAAATCCTCTGAAATCAGTTCATCTGGTACTTGTATCTTCTTTGGTAAGATTTATTGGGTCCAGGAGGCCCTTGTGTTCCTTCTGTGTGAGAGTAGAGAAAAGCCATTACAGAGAAGGCCTGCTTGGATTCACAGGCCCAGTTATCCTGAGTGATTGCAGGGAACAGCCTTGGATAAATCACCATAATGTGTTATTCATCACCTCGCAGCGCTGAGGCCCACAGCAACACACACACACTCACACCTGCACACACACACACACACACACGCACGCACGCACGCACACACACACACACACACACACACGCACACACGCGCACACACACACACACACACACTCACACCTACACACACAGACACACACACACACACACACTCGCACCTGCACACAGACACACACAGACACACACACACACACACACACACACACACACACACACACACACACACACACACACACACACACACACACACACACACACACACACACACACACACACACACACACACACACACACGCACACACGCACACACACACACACACACACACTCACACGTGAATGAACATTAACATACAGTACAAACACACATACTTGCACATGTACGTGCACACACATACCGACATAATAGCAGAGAGACAGACATGCATACTTCCATGGGCACACACACACACACACACAGGCATAAATATACATGCCTGTATTAGCACAGATAACCTCTAGGATACACAGACATGCACGTACACATCCACGTTTACCCTACCAACACAAACAAAAAGGAAGAAGCTGCATTCAGATACAGAACATACTAGAATAATGCTCCATCTGAAAAACTATAAATGCACTGCTATTTCTTAATAAACTCATTCAGAACTAAGGGAACCTAGATACAATAATCCAAAAGCTGTTGGTGTAACTGAAATGATTGTGACTAATTATCGTAATCAACTTAAATGATCGTGATTATCTAATTGATCCAATTATTCAGATAAATTGAGAAGGAGGTCTTTGGGATAAAAGATTTTCGTGTTCAGAATTGGCCGGCTCTATCGTCACTGGTCTGCCAAAACAACAGGAAATGGCTCCAACCAACCAAGCCAACATGGCTAACAACGTAGAGCTGATATACAGGCTACTCACTGTTAAGGGCTTTAGTCCCATTGTATGGTTTAATGCCGTTTGATTACCTAGAAGAGCACAGAAAACATAGAATTGACAAAGTGAGAGTTTAGGAATATAAGGTTCAATCTGCAAAAGGATGATTCTGAGGTAATTGGCTTTAATGTGTCGAACTGTCATTGGTTTGACTGGTGTCAGCTATTTTTATATTATATTCTTTTGAACTTAACAACACGAATGAGGTCATTTAGAGTACTATATAGGGAGAGAACATTGAACATAACAAGGCTCAATGTCAATAACTACATTTAGACTAAAAAGCAGATAGAACCTTTATGTCATAAACTCTCAAAAGGACAATTATACGCGACTATAATCTGCCTCTACTGTAAAGTGAATGCAGAAAGAAAATGTCAATCCACGTGTCGGTTCTTCAGATTTCTATTGAACAGTCTCCAAACCACAAACCACAGTCACGTTGCCAGAACATGCCTGGATGATTGGTGGGTTTCTCAAGCTGGCAACCTTTCATCACTGCAGAGATGCCAGTTCACTTCAGAGAATGATGCATCTGTGAAGGAGTGGGACCATAGAAATAGAATGACTCACTCAATATGGCCGCCGGTCCACCCATCACAGAATGTAGACTTCAAAGGGAATGTCCAGTCTGTAGATTATATTTCTATGAGTGAGACAGAGCTGAGGGGTATACTACAAAGCAGGCTCAATGAGTTAGCCTGCTAACTTTGATAAACAAACTGAAATAACTAGAGATTTTCTTGTTCATTAGGAATGCTAAACTAAGATATGTACTGTACTTTTCATTGTTGGGTCAAGAATCTTATTTCAGAATATTTAGGTAAGTTAACTGGCTAAGTCCCGGATCTTGCTTTGTAGTATACCCCTCTAGGTAGCTTAGACTGAGCTGGCTATGTAGCTAGCTGTTCATCTTGTGGACAGTGCAGAACTGTGTGCTCCCCCAGATAGGGAGATGTACTGCAGCCCACTAGAGAAAGCCATGATGGATTGGGCTGTGCGAAACCAGTGTAATACCCTGTCAGCGTGTGAATGAAGATTGTACACTAGCGGCCGGTCGCCATGTGTGTTTGGCATGTTCAAGGAGTGACTTAAGTACTGATTCAATACTGTGAACAATCATATTAATTATACATTCTGAGACTTTACCTTAACCATGGCAGGTCCAGTGAATATTATGTGGGAGAGTCGACAGTCAAAAGTAAGAGTGAAATGATGCTCTTTCTTGTTTCTGACCAATTTTCAATTTTACAATCTAATGAAGCTGTAACGTGTGGCTGGGAGTCGGGAAGCAAGTTCAGGGAGTGAATCATGTAATAAATAAATAAAACATAATACAAAACAACACAAACAGCATACAGACATGAAACAGAAACAGAAACAATGATGACTGGGGAAGGAACCAAAGGGAGTGAGATATATAGGGAAGGAACCAAAGGGAGTGAGATATATAGGGAAGGAACCAAAAGTAGTGACATATATAGGGAAAGAACCAAAGGGAGTGACATATATAGGGAATGAACCAAAGGGAGTGACTTATATAGAGAAAGAACCAAAGGGAGTGACATATATAGGGAAGGAACCAAAGGGAGTGACATATAGGGAAGGAACCAAAGGGAGTGACATATATAGGGAAGGAACCAAAGGGAGTGAGATATATAGGGAAGGAACCAAAGGGAGTGAGATATATAGGGAAAGAACCAAAGGGAGTGAGATATATAGGGAAGGAACCAAAAGTAGTGACATATATAGGGAAGGAACCAAAGGGAGTGACATATAGGGAAGGAACCAAAGGGAGTGACATATATAGGGAAGGAACCAAAGGGAGTGAGATATATAGGGAAGGAACCAAAGGGAGTGACATATATAGGGAAGGAACCAAAGGGAGTGACATATAGGGAAGGAACCAAAGGGAGTGACTTATATAGAGAAAGAACCAAAGGGAGTGACATATATAGGGAATGAACCAAAGGGAGTGACTTATATAGAGAAAGAACCAAAGGGAGTGACATATATAGGGAAGGAACCAAAGGGAGTGACATATAGGGAAGGAACCAAAGGGAGTGACATATATAGGGAAGGAACCAAAGGGAGTGAGATATATAGGGAAGGAACCAAAGGGAGTGAGATATATAGGGAAAGAACCAAAGGGAGTGAGATATATAGGGAAGGAACCAAAAGTAGTGACATATATAGGGAAAGAACCAAAGGGAGTGACATATATAGGGAAGGAACCAAAGGGAGTGACATATATAGGGCAGGAACCAAAGGGAGTGACTTATATAGGGAAGGAACCAAAGGGAGTGACATATATAGGGAAGGAACCAAAGGGAGTGACATATATAGGGAAGGAACCAAAGGGAGTGAGATATATAGGGAAGGAACCAAAAGTAGTGACATATATAGGGAAAGAACCAAAGGGAGTGACATATATAGGGAATGAACCAAAGGGAGTGACATATAGGGAAGCAACCAAAGGGAGTGACTTATATAGAGAAAGAACCAAAGGGAGTGACATATATAGGGAATGAACCAAAGGGAGTGAGATATATAGGGAAGGAACCAAAGGGAGTGAGATATATAGGGAAGGAACCAAAGGGAGTGAGATATATAGGGAAGGAACCAAAAGTAGTGACATATATAGGGAAAGAACCAAAGGGAGTGACATATATAGGGAAGGAACCAAAGGAACCAAAGGGAGTGACATATATAGGGAAGGAACCAAAGGAACCAAAGGGAGTGACATATATAGGGCAGGAACCAAAGGGAGTGACATATATAGGGCAGGAACCAAAGGGAGTGACATATATAGGGAAGGAACCAAAGGGAGTGACATATATAGGGCAGGAACCAAAGGCAGTGACATATATAGGGAAGGAACCAAAGGGAGTGACTTATATAGAGAAATAACCAAAGGGAGTGACATATATAGCGAATGAACCAAAGGGAGTGACATATATAGGGAAGGAACCAAAGGAACCAAAGGGAGTGACATATATAGGGAAGGAACCAAAGGGAGTGACATATATAGGGAAGGAACCAAAGGGAGTGACATATATAGGGCAGGAACCAAAGGGAGTGACATATATAGGGCAGGAACCAAAGGGAGTGACATATATAGGGAAGGAACCAAAGGGAGTGACATATATAGGGAAGGAACCAAAGGGAGTGACATATATAGGGAAGGAACCAAAGGGAGTGACATATATAGGGAAGGAACCAAAGGGAGTGACATATATAGGGAAGGAACCAAAGGGAGTGACATATATAGGGAATGAACCAAAAGGAGTGACATATATAGGGAAGGAACCAAAGGGAGTGACATATACAGTGGGGAGAACAAGTATTTGATACACTGACGATTTTGCAGGTTTTCCTACTAACAAAGCATGTAGACGTCTGTAATTTTTATCATAGGTACACTTCAACTGTGAGAGACGGAAAATCCAGAAAATCCAGAAAATAACATTGTATGATTTTTAAGTAAATAATTAGCCTTTTATTGCATGACGTAAGTATTTGATACATCAGAAAAGCAGAACTTAATATTTGGAAACCTGTTTGCAATTACAAAGATCACACGTTTCCTGTAGTTCTTGACCAGGTTTGCACACACTGCAGCAGGGATTTTGGCCCACTCCTCCATACAGACCTTCTCCAGATCCTTCAGGTTTCAGGGCTGTCTCTGGGCAATACGGACTTTCAGCTCCCTCCAAAGATTTTCTATTGGGTTCAGGTCTGGAGACTGGCTAGGCCACTCCAGGACCTTGAGATGCTTCTTACGGAGCCACTCCTTAGTTGCCCTGGCTGTGTGTTTCGGGTCGTTGTCATGCTGGAAGACCCAGCCACGACCCATCTTCAATGCTCTTACTGAGGGAAGGAGGTTGTTGGCCAAGATCTCGCGATACATGGCCCCATCCATGCTCCTCTCAATACGGTACAGTCGTCCTGTCCCCTTTGCAGAAAAGCATCCCCAAAGAATGATGTTTCCACCTCCATGCTTCATGGTTGGGATGGTGTGTTTGGGGTTGTACTCATCCTTCTTCTTCCTCCAAACACGGCGAGTGGAGTTTAGACCAAAAAGCTCTATTTTTGTCTCATCAGACCACATGACCTTCTCCCATTCCTCCTCTGGATCATCCAGATGGTCATTGGCAAACTTCAGATGTGCCTGGACATGTGACATATATAGGGCAGGAACCAAAGGGAGTGACATATATAGGGAAGGAACCAAAGGGAGTGACATATATAGGGAAGGAACCAAAGGGAGTGACATATATAGGGCAGGAACCAAAGGAACCAAAGGGAGTGACATATATAGGGAAGGAACCAAAGGGAGTGACATATATAGGGCAGGAACCAAAGGGAGTGACATATATAGGGCAGGAACCAAAGGGAGTGACATACATAGGGCAGGTAGTCAAGGAGGTGATGGAGTCCAGGTGAAACAGTACTGTCCATCATGATACTTCATCTGATATTATTTTCTCTAGGGAAAAGGAATCTTAGTTTCAAAAACACTTTGAGCAAAACCAAGACTATTACTGTATCTAATGCAATAACTTTTCAAGGTAACCTGTTTTGAAGACAATTATTCTGTTCAGCAGTTTATAGTCCCTGTATGCTACTTAATGTGGTAGTAGGCCTATCTATGTTAGTGAAAGAAAAGAGAAACGTGAAAGTCACCCTCCAACATGCGAGCACAGGGAGTAAGCGGTTGCCATAGAAATAGATGTTGATTCACTGGAACTAAAATACATTTTACATTGTTGACTTTCGCAAGTAAGCATGCATTCCAAACCATTCATAACATGACATTGACTGACACACAGTTACAGGGGAATTGTTGCTATTGGAGTAAGTGCAGTACAACTGGCTAAGCTCAACAGCTGAGGTCTGGAGGAGTTATAAACAATCATAGGCATAAACAGAACAACACATAAACAGAAAAATACAAACAGAAAAACACAAACAGAACAACACATAAACAGAACAACACAAACAGAACAACACATAAACAGAACAACACATAAACAGAACAACACAAACAAAACAACACATAAACAGAACAACACACAAACAGAACAACACATAAACAGAACAACACAAACAGAACAACACATAAACAGAACAACACAAACAAAACAACACATAAACAGAACAACACAAACACAACAACACATAAACAGAACAACACATAAACAGAACAACACAAACACAACAACACATAAACAGAACAACACATAAACAGAAAAACACAAACAGAACACCACAAACAGAACAACACATAAACAGACCAACGCATAAACAGAACAACACAAACAGTAAAACACAAACAGAACAACACATAAACAGAACAACGCATAAAGAGAACAACACAAACAGAAAACCACATAAACAGAACAACACATAAACAAAACAACACCAACAGAGCAACACAAACAGAGCAACACATAAACAAAACAACGCATAAACAGAACAACACAAACAGAAAAACACATAAACAGAACAACACATAAACAAAACAACACCAACAGAGCAACACATAAACAAAACAACACAAACAGAGCAACACATAAACAAAACAACACAAACAGAACAACACAAACAAAACAACACAAACAGAACAACACATAAACAGAACAACACAAACAGAGCAACACATAAACAAAACAACACAAACAGAACAACACATAAACAAAACAACACAAACAGAACAACACAAACAAAACAACACAAACAGAACAACACATAAACAGTGTGATCCCAAACAAAAAGCATATGGGTAACATTCCCTGAATGCTAAAAAGCTGAGCAGTGCCAGCATATTGTGCCAGCAGTTTTTTTACGAGTCGGTTTAGCCTTAATGTCCAATTGCCTTCAAGGCAAACCATACAGTTGACTGGCCCCGGTGGCCATATGGAGTGAGGTAGAACAGCACTAGGCTGAGGGAATCAGGCCAGACCACATCTCTCTGACCTTGTGCAGAGAACTCAAACAATGCATTGCCTTCATATGAGAACCAGCCAAGGTTTTTCTCTTCCTCCCTGTTTTCAAAGGAAACCTTATTGGCTGTCATGTGAAGTGACTTTGCCTTTGCGAAATCGAGGACTGCTCCGAGCAGCGGAGTGGGGCCTGTCTCTCGATGTCCCGCCAATCATCTGGGTGTGTAACTCAAGACAGGGCGCAGAGCCACATTTAAACAAACCCTCCTCTGGACTGGGGGCTGACTGATGAGGTGCTACGCAACGGCCATGACCCTACTCAGCTCTCTCTCCTTCCAATAACAACACACACTCGTACGAACACGTCCATGATGCCTAATAACATTGCCACCCGATACAACTGTCTCCATTACATAACATGTCACTTTTGACAAAGGCTGTGGTTGGGGGTGTGTGGGGTGGAAGGGGTGGAGGGAGTGCATTCCACAGTGAGGGCCTGTTGTATGCAAGCTATGGGGCCCATAATGAAACGCAGGAGCTGTAAAAAAGGGACATTTGGAAGGCACTGATATAACCCGATAGACTTGACTCTGGATCTCCAGGATGACATGGGGAAGCAATGGTTTGACTCCAGAGCTCCAGGATGACATGGGGAAGCTATGGTTTGACTCCGGATCTCCAGGATGACATGGGGAAGCAATGGTTTGACTCCAGATCTCCAGGATGACATGGGGAAGCCATGGTTTGACTCCAGATCTCCAGGATGACATGGGGAAGCAATGGTTTGACTCCAGATCTCCAGGATGACATGGGGAAGCAATGGTTTGACTCCAGATCTCCGGGATGACATGGGGAAGCCATGGTTTGACTTCGGATATCCAGAATGACATGAGGAAGCCATGGTTTGACTCAGGATCTACAGGATGTCAGGGGGAAGCCATGGTTTTACGCTGGGTCTCCAGGATGTCAGGGGGAAGCCATGGTTTGACTCCGGATCTCCAGGATGACATGGGGAAGCCATGGTTTGACTCCGGGTCACCAGGATGACATGGGGAAGCCATGGTTTGACGGATCTCCAGGATTACATGGGGAAGCCATGGTTTGCTGACTAATGACTGCTAATGTTTGTTGGGTGTTTTAAAGTGGTCAGACAAGAAGTCAGCTGTTCTCCCATTGGCCAGCTTTATGCCCCTAACAACTAGGCTATGGCAGTGATTTCTTGATTGGCTCAGAACCCGACTGGGAGTGATGGAGAGTTGATCCGAATTCGATTACCAGTAGAAAGTAATTCAAGCATCTGTGATGTGTTTGCCATCTGGACTATTTTTTCCCAGGCCTCCGTAGTTGATGACCCATGATCCTTTGTACACCTCGGTTTACCCTGTCCTTAGTGACGGCTCCACTGCAGTTGGGTTGAGTTACCTACCTCCCCCACCCTCCCTTTCCAGTCTTGAGTCTTTCACTCGGACACCAAGGTTCCACTCTAGGACAATGGGTAAAATAAGAAGGTAGGCAGGCGGAGGTCATGTCATCAGAGGTCATGTAGTCAGAGGTCATGTAGTCAGAGGTCATGTCATCAGAGGTCATGTAGTCAGAGGTCATGTAGTCAGAGGTTATGTCATCAGAGGTCATGTAGTCAGAGGTCATGTAGTCAGAGTTCATATAGTCAGAGGTCATGTCGTCAGAGGTCATGTCATCAGAGGTCATGTAGTCAGAGGTCATGTCATCAGAAGTCATGTCGTCAGTGGTCATGTAGTCAGAGGTCATTCAGTGATACAAAGAAGGGTTTAAAGTAAGGTCTTTCTTTCAGAATTGCTGTTTAGCCTGCTATTAAAACAATGTAAAGTCATTTTACAGAGGACTTAAGACTTCCTGTGCTTGATTCCATTTATGAGACTTCCATCCTATACGGATTAACACAGCCATCTTGTTCATGGGCATCAGCCCAGAGCATGTGCTGCACAGACCCACTAATCTCCGCGTGGGATGGATTACCTAGCCACAAATCAATGATTAGATTGACACATCCATATCATAAAGTTGGGGAGAGCTTTGCAGCGGCTGCTCTAAACTGATAAAAAAGCTTTACAGTAAAATGCATTAAGGTTTGCCTCTCTCCCTCTCGTGGGGAATTCGAGGAGGGAATTTGAATGAGGCCTGTCTGTGAGTAACAGTTTTCTGGTTTTGGTTAATCCGGTGGGAGAATGGGAGCGATTTGACTCGGAGAGCAAAGAGTTTCCATTGGGTTATAAACGTGCCCTGATTAGTGGAACATTACAACTACATCCATCATTCAGATCAACAACTTCATACCCCAACATTCCTGGCAGGGTCCATCCACAGAGACTCTCCCTACTCTGCCTATCTTCACACTTCCTCACCATCTTAATGGGAGAAACCTGTGGTGCAGTGAGATGAAGCAGATCGCTCCAGCTAGTCGATGACTGGCTCTGGCTGAAGATTCTTCTGTGTGATAGACAGAGAATGATTAATGAGCACACTGAATACAACACGGCCGGGAGATACTCCATAAATGTGTCTATTTTTCTGGCTGCTCTGTTATAGAAGCTGGCAGAAACAAAGAGGTCTGAAGATCGACCCAGGTGGGACTCTCCCGCTGCTGGGCTGCATCAGTCTTCTCCGTCAGCATGACAGATAACAGGTGGCTGCTTCAAGGAGATGGATGTCTGAGAGAGGAGTAGACTGCAAAACACTCCACTGAACGACAACGCAGTCTGAACTCGTCTTGTGTTAATGGCGCTATGAACACAATGTAACATCTACCCCCCTCTGCGACTCTGTTATCATCATCATCGTCACTCAGCGGCTAATTATTTCAGCTACCCGTCCGGAATGTCTAATGTTATATGTTGACAGCACTGTTGTTTGCTTTTTCAGGAATTCCTCTGCGTGAAAACATGAATGTTGTTCTGTCTCTGGGGGAGTTGTAGAGACTATTTTCAATACTGAACCAAACCCCTGTAGGTTTGTCTTAAGTAGTATGTAAGCAGTCTCAAAGGTGAAGAATCTGTTAAGCGATTTGACAGATTGGAGTGTAGTTCATTTCACAAACATAAGCTACTCTCAATAAAATTGAACATGGAACACAGGCTGCTCTCAACAAAATTTAATATGGAACACAGGCTGCTCTCAATTAAAATAATCATGGAGCACAGGCTGCTCTCAACGCAATTAATCATGGAACACAGACTGCTCTCAATGAAATTGAACATGGAACACAGGCTGCTCTCAACGCAATAAATCATGGAACACAGACTGCTCTCAATGAAATTCAACATGGAACACAGGCTGCTCTCAATGAAATTCAACATGGAACACAGGCTACTCTCAATGAAATGAATCATGGAACACAGGTTTCTCTCAATGAAATTAATAATGGAACACAGGCTGCTCTCAATTAAAATAATCATGGAGCACAGGCTACTCTCAACGCACAGGCTGCTCTCAACGCAATAAATCATGGAACACAGACTGCTCTCAATGAAATTAATCATGGAACACAGGCTACTCTCAATGCAATTCAATATGGAACACAGGTTTCTCTCAATGAAATGAATCATGGAACACAGGCTGCTCTCAATGCAATTCAATATGGAACACAGGTTTCTCTCAATGAAATGAATCATGGAACACAGGCTGCTCTCAATGCAATTCAATATGGAACACAGGTTTCTCTCAATGAAATGAATCATGGAACACAGGCTGCTCTCAACGCAATTCATCATGGAACACAGGCTTCTCTCAATTAAATTAATCATGGAACACAGGCTACTCTCAATGCAATTCATCATGGAACACAGGCTACTCTCAATGAAATGAATCATGGAACACAGTCTGCTCTCAACGCAATTCAACATGGAACACAGGCTACTCTCAATGAAATGAATCATGGAACACAGGCTACTCTCAATGAAATGAATCATGGAACACAGTCTGCTCTCAACGCAATTCATCATGGAACACAGGCTACTCTCAATGAAATGAATCATGGAACACAGTCTGCTCTCAACGCAATTCAACATGGAACACAGGCTACTCTCAATGAAATGAATCATGGAACACAGGCTATTCAATGCAAATCAAATAAAACTTGGTTTTGCAGTACACAGTTATCACAGTTGCAGCAAAATGCTTATGTTTCTAGCTCCAACAGTGCAGTAATATCTAGCAATACAATAACAATACACACATAGCCCCAAAATAAAAAGAAGAAGAAATGAAGACATGTCAGAACGAGCAATGTCAGAGTCTGCAATATATATATATATATAATCAGTGTAGATGAAGGCGAGGATACAGGTTAAATAATGTTTTTTAAGCCTTGGAACAATTGAGACATGGGTTGTGTGTGTGCCATTCAGAGGGTGAATGGGCAAGACAAAAAATGTAAGTGCCTTTGAACAGGGTATGGTAGCAGGTGCCAGGCGCACCGGTTTGTGTCAAGAACTGCAACACTGCGGGGTTTTTCACGCTCAACAGTTTCCTGTGTGTATCAAGAATGGTCTTCCACCCAAGGACATCCAGCCAACTTGACACAACTGTGGGAAGCATTGGAGTCAACATGGGCCAGCCTCCCTATGGAATGCTTTCGACACCTTGTAGAGTCCATGCCCTGACGAATTGAGGCTGTTCTGAGGGAAAAAAATGGGGGGACTCAATATTAGGAAGGTGAATGGTGTGTATAGATATTGACAGTATATGATAGTTTGTACAGCAATAGTTATAAAGGAGGAGCCTTGACTAGAGTACACTATTTACATACACTGTGTTAAAAACACTAGGACACTAGGACTCTAGAAGTTGTCGAAAGTGTTCCATAGGGATGCTGGCCCATTTTGACTCCAATGCTTCCCACAGTCGTGTCAAGTTGGCTGGTAGAGGATCTCTACTCCAAATAGCTTGTTCCATCTCCTCCCACAGATGCCCAATTAGAATGAGATCTGGTGACTGGCCACTGCAGTAAGCTGAATTCACTGTCATGTTCGTGGAACCATTCCTGGACAATTCTAGCCCTGTGGCATGGGGCATTATCCTGCTGAAAAAATACATTCACTGATGGATACACTGCTGCCATGAAGGGATGCACCAGGTTGGCAGTGATGTTCAGCTATCCTGTGGCATTCAAGCTCCACTTTTACCAAGGGACCCAATGTGTGCCATAAAAACACACCCCACACCATCACACCACCTCCAGCCTACAATGTTTCCAAGCAGCATTATGGATGCATCTACTCATGTGGTTTTCTCCATACCCTAGTCCTCCCATCAGCGTGAAACAGGATTCATCAGACCAGGCAATGTTTTTCCAGTGTTTTCATTCATTAGCCTACAACAACCACAGTTTCTTTCTGAAAGAAGTGGACCTCTGTAAAGTCATTGGCTGTAGTCAACTGTAGTCATTGGCTGCCATACCCCATTAGTTGTATTTTTGTATCCATTATTTTATCAGGTAAGTTGACTGAGAACACGTTCTCATTTACAGCAACGACCTGGGGAATAGTTACAGGGGAGAGGAGGGGGATGAATTAGCCACTCAGTGTACAAAGTGGGTAAAACAGTATGTAACCATTATTAAAGTGACCAGAATTCAATGATTATGTACATAGGGTAGCAGTCTCTAAGGTTGAGGGTAGAGTACCGGGTGGTAGCCGGCCATTGGTGACTGTTTAACAGTCGGATGTCCTGGAGATAGAAGCTGTTTACCAGTCTCTAGATCCTAGCTTTGATGCACCTGTACTGTCTCCACCTTCTAGATGGTAGCGGGGTGAACATGCTGTGGAAACATAGGCTACTCCATTCAACATGGAACATAGGCTACTCCATTCAACATGGAACATAGGCTACTCCATTCAACATGGAACATAGGCTACTCCATTCAACATGGAACATAGGCTACCCCATTCAACATGGGACATAGGCTACTCCATTTAACATGGGACATAGGCTACTCCATTCAACATGGAACATAGGCTACTCCATTCAACATGGAACATAGGCTACTCCATTCAACATGGAACATAGGCTACTCCATTCAACATGGAACATAGGCTATTCTCAATGA
The DNA here is from genome assembly GCF_057628025.1 of Oncorhynchus mykiss. NCBI lineage: Eukaryota > Metazoa > Chordata > Actinopteri > Salmoniformes > Salmonidae > Oncorhynchus > Oncorhynchus mykiss. Next base: position 38,482,188 of record NC_143047.1, read on the forward strand.
CATTCAACATGGAACATAGGCTACTCCATTCAACATGGAACATAGGCTATTCTCAATGACATTCAACATGGAACATAGGCTACTCCATTCAACATGGAACATAGGCTACTCCATTCAACATGGAACATAGGCTACTCCATTCAACATGGAACATAGGCTACTCCATTCAACATGGAACATAGGCTACTCCATTCAACATGGAACATAGGCTACTCCATTCAACATGGGACATAGGCTACTCCATTCAACATGGAACATAGGCTACTCCATTCAACATGGAACATAGGCTACTCCATTCAACATGGAACATAGGCTACTCCATTCAACATGGAACATAGGCTATTCTCAATGACATTCAACATGGAACATAGGCTACTCCATTCAACATGGAACATAGGCTACTCCATTCAACATGGAACATAGGCTACTCCATTCAACATGGAACATAGGCTACTCCATTCAACATGGAACATAGGCTACTCCATTCGACATGGAACATAGGCTATTCTCAATGACATTCAACATGGAAGTGTCATCTTCCATACATCTACAACAGGGACATTTTCCACTGAATGATGTGAGGTTCACAGTGGCACAAATGTGCTATTCCTAGATAGTCATATCTGGGGACATTGACACATCAGTTCCCCCTACCTACCTCTCTCCCTCCTCCTGTTCCTCTCTCTGCCAGTTAGAGTACCTGCTCTGCTCAGATTACAAAGCCTGTGTCAAAGGGCCAGCCCCTCAGGCTAGCTGTAGCAGAGATGTAGGGGCGTCTCATCCAACCATTCCACTAAGCATTTGGGCCTGTAATATACCAGAGTGCATAAAAACGTGAAATACATGCAATTTAGAATTGTGGGCGATATATGCAGTCAGTACACCATCAGAGATACATGCCTGCACATGCCTCGTCTCAAGGGCAACACATTTACATAACCTAATTGTATTTGACTTAAACAGTTTTGATCAATAGAGTTTAGTCTCAATCAAAAAATAATGTGGGTGTTATTTTAGCTTTCCTTCTCTGCCTAACCACCCAAAACATGAATGGAAAAAAACTGAGGACTCAACCAGGCAATTCATTACCATGCCACCACATCCCCATTGACAGGGAACTCCATTTACAGCTCCCTACCAAATCTCTCTCATCATCCCAGCTCATCTTCAGAGCATCTTCCCTCTCCTTTGACCCTATGCCCAGTCCTCCTCAAATTGTTCTGTTTTGAATGTAATATAGAATATTAATTCAAGTTCAGACCTTGGTGGGAGTGCAGTCATTATGGTATGCTGTACACGGGAGGGGCGATGAATAGAACCAGGGAGAGAAACACTGGAGTGACCCTCACCTTCACCTCCTTTCATCATGGCTGCTGTACGCTACCAAGCGCTCCATTACCCAGCATCCTCTCTGGCTGACGGATGGTTAATCGATGTTCCTATGTGGATGAAAGAGGGATGGGGGTGATGGAGGGGGAGAGGTGAAGTGAGATGAAGGAGATGAGGCTGTGAAATACGGTGCAGCTGACAGAGAGCTTTGATGTTGTTTGATACCAAGTGCAATAATGCAGCATTACTTTACACACACCAGATTTAAGGTTTGTTGGATTGCAAAAGCAATGCTTAAATTTAGCCTGAAAAGAATTGGATCTAATATCAATCATATGTACATATGTTTTATACCACACACCAGGTGGATCTTCGACCAGGTGTATTCAGTTACTAACTCAACCCACCCTAGGGTACACAATTATTCCCAGCCTGAAAAAACTGCCTCGGGATCAAAGAGTTTCTCCTAAACAAAATTCTCTATCTTTTCTTGTGAAAATACACATGGACACCTCTATTTAAAAGACCAGTGATAAATTAGAGATACGTTTTACAGATAAACAACAGCCAAAATATAGATTTGGCATTCTGTTTGATTGGTTAAAGAAGTGTGTCTGTTGGATTGGTTAAAGAGGTGTATTGACTTCCAGGTTTGTTTGCTTGATGTATGACAGGATGTTAGGGGGGACGTTCACTGTGACCCCTGCCAGCGGTGTAACAGATCTCTCCAGCAGGATGTTAGGGGGGACGTTCACTGTGACCCCTGCCAGCGGTGTAACAGATCTCTCCAGCAGGATGTTAGGGGGGACGTTCACTGTGACCCCTGCCAGCGGTGTAACAGATCTCTCCAACAAGATGTTAGTGGGGACGTTCACTGTGACCCCTGCCAGCGGTGTAACAGATCTCTCCAGCAGGATGTTACGGGGGACGTTCACTGTGACCCCTGCCAGCGGTGTAACAGATCTCTCCAGCAGGATGTTAGGGGGGACGTTCACTGTGACCCCTGCCAGCGGTGTAACAGATCTCTCCAGCAGGATGTTAGGGGGGACGTTCACTGTGACCCCTGCCAGAGGTGTAACAGATCTCTCCAACAGGATGTTAGGGGGGACGTTCACTGTGACCCCTGCCAGAGGTGTAACAGATCTCTCCAACAGGATGTTAGGGGGGACGTTCACTGTGACCCCTGCCAGCGGTGTAACAGATCTCTCCAACAGGATGTTAGGGGGGACGTTCACTGTGAACCCTGCCAGCGGTGTAACAGATCTCTCCAGCAGGATGTTAGGGGGGACGTTCACTGTGACCCCTGCCAGCGGTGTAACAGATCTCTCCAGCAGGATGTTAGGGGGGACGTTCACTGTGACCCCTGCCAGAGGTGTAACAGATCTCTCCAACAGGATGTTAGGGGGGACGTTCACTGTGACCCCTGCCAGCGGTGTAACAGATCTCTCCAACAGGATGTTAGGGGGGACGTTCACTGTGACCCCTGCCAGCGGTGTAACAGATCTCTCCAACAGGATGTTAGGGGGGACGTTCACTGTGACCCCTGCCAGAGGTGTAACAGATCTCTCCAGCAGGATGTTAGGGGGGACGTTCACTGTGACCCCTGCCAGCGGTGTAACAGATCTCTCCAACAGGATGTTAGGGGGGACGTTCACTGTGACCCCTGCCAGCGGTGTAACAGATCTCTCCAACAGGATGTTAGGGGGGACGTTCACTGTGACCCCTGCCAGCGGTGTAACAGATCTCTCCAACAGGATGTTAGGGGGGACGTTCACTGTGACCCCTGCCAGCGGTGTAACAGATCTCTCCAGCAGGATGTTAGGGGGGACGTTCACTGTGACCCCTGCCAGCGGAGTAACAGATCTCTCCAACAGGATGTTAGGGGGGACGTTCACTGTGACCCCTGCCAGCGGTGTAACAGATCTCTCCAGCAGGATGTTACGGGGGACGTTCACTGTCACCCCTGCCAGCGGTGTAACAGATCTCTCCAACAGGATGTTAGGGGGGACGTTCACTGTGACCCCTGCCAGCGGTGTAACAGATCTCTCCAACAGGATGTTAGGGGGGACGTTCACTGTGACCCCTGCCAGCGGTGTAACAGATCTCTCCAACAGGATGTTAGGGGGGACGTTCACTGTGAACCCTGCCAGCGGTGTAACAGATCTCTCCAGCAGGATGTTAGGGGGGACGTTCACTGTGACCCCTGCCAGCGGTGTAACAGATCTCTCCAACAGGATGTTAGGGGGGACGTTCACTGTGACCCCTGCCAGCGGTGTAACAGATCTCTCCAGCAGGATGTTAGGGGGGACGTTCACTGTGACCCCTGCCAGCGGTGTAACTGATCTCTCCAGCAGGATGTTAGGGGGGACGTTCACTGTGACCCCTGCCAGCGGTGTAACAGATCTCTCCAGCAGGATGTTACGGGGGACGTTCACTGTGACCCCTGCCAGCGGTGTAACAGATCTCTCCAGCAGGATGTTAGGGGGGACGTTCACTGTGACCCCTGCCAGCGGTGTAACAGATCTCTCCAACAGGATGTTAGGGGGGACGTTCACTGTGACCCCTGCCAGCGGTGTAACAGATCTCTCCAACAGGATGTTAGGGGGGACGTTCACTGTGACCCCTGCCAGCGGTGTAACAGATCTCTCCAGCAGGATGTTAGGGGGGACGTTCACTGTGAACCCTGCCAGCAGTGTAACAGATCTCTCCAACAGGATGTTAGGGGGGACGTTCACTGTGACCCCTGCCAGCGGTGTAACAGATCTCTCCAGCAGGATGTTAGGGGGGACGTTCACTGTGACCCCTGCCAGCGGTGTAACAGATCTCTCCAACAGGATGTTAGGGGGGACGTTCACTGTGACCCCTGCCAGCGGTGTAACAGATCTCTCCAACAGGATGTTAGGGGGGACGTTCACTGTGACCCCTGCCAGCGGTGTAACAGATCTCTCCAGCAGGATGTTAGGGGGGACGTTCACTGTGAACCCTGCCAGCAGTGTAACAGATCTCTCCAACAGGATGTTAGGGGGGACGTTCACTGTGACCCCTGCCAGCGGTGTAACAGATCTCTCCAACAGGATGTTAGGGGGGACGTTCACTGTGACCCCTGCCAGAGGTGTAACAGATCTCTCCAACAGGATGTTAGGGGGGACGTTCACTGTGACCCCTGCCAGCGGTGTAACAGATCTCTCCAGCAGGATGTTAGGGGGGACGTTCACTGTGACCCCTGCCAGCGGTGTAACTGATCTCTCCAGCAGGATGTTAGGGGGGACGTTCACTGTGACCCCTGCCAGCGGTGTAACTGATCTCTCCAGCAGGATGTTAGGGGGGACGTTCACTGTGACCCCTGCCAGAGGTGTAACAGATCTCTCCAGCAGGATGTTAGGGGGGACGTTCACTGTGACCCCTGCCAGCGGTGTAACAGATCTCTCCAACAGGATGTTAGGGGGGACGTTCACTGTGACCCCTGCCAGCGGTGTAACAGATCTCTCCAGCAGGATGTTAGGGGGGACGTTCACTGTGACCCCTGCCAGCGGTGTAACAGATCTCTCCAACAGGATGTTAGGGGGGACGTTCACTGTGACCCCTGCCAGCGGTGTAACAGATCTCTCCAGCAGGATGTTAGGGGGGACGTTCACTGTGACCCCTGCCAGCAGTGTAACAGATCTCTCCAACAGGATGTTAGGGGGGACGTTCACTGTGACCCCTGCCAGCGGTGTAACAGATCTCTCCAACAGGATGTTAGGGGGGACGTTCACTGTGACCCCTGCCAGCGGTGTAACAGATCTCTCCAACAGGATGTTAGGGGGGACGTTCACTGTGACCCCTGCCAGAGGTGTAACAGATCTCTCCAGCAGGATGTTAGGGGGGACGTTCACTGTGACCCCTGCCAGCGGTGTAACAGATCTCTCCAACAGGATGTTAGGGGGGACGTTCACTGTGACCCCTGCCAGCGGTGTAACAGATCTCTCCAACAGGATGTTAGGGGGGACGTTCACTGTGACCCCTGCCAGCGGTGTAACAGATCTCTCCAACAGGATGTTAGGGGGGACGTTCACTGTGACCCCTGCCAGCGGTGTAACAGATCTCTCCAGCAGGATGTTAGGGGGGACGTTCACTGTGACCCCTGCCAGCGGAGTAACAGATCTCTCCAACAGGATGTTAGGGGGGACGTTCACTGTGACCCCTGCCAGCGGTGTAACAGATCTCTCCAGCAGGATGTTACGGGGGACGTTCACTGTCACCCCTGCCAGCGGTGTAACAGATCTCTCCAACAGGATGTTAGGGGGGACGTTCACTGTGACCCCTGCCAGCGGTGTAACAGATCTCTCCAACAGGATGTTAGGGGGGACGTTCACTGTGACCCCTGCCAGCGGTGTAACAGATCTCTCCAACAGGATGTTAGGGGGGACGTTCACTGTGAACCCTGCCAGCGGTGTAACAGATCTCTCCAGCAGGATGTTAGGGGGACGTTCACTGTGACCCCTGCCAGCGGTGTAACAGATCTCTCCAACAGGATGTTAGGGGGGACGTTCACTGTGACCCCTGCCAGCGGTGTAACTGATCTCTCCAGCAGGATGTTAGGGGGGACGTTCACTGTGACCCCTGCCAGCGGTGTAACAGATCTCTCCAGCAGGATGTTACGGGGGACGTTCACTGTGACCCCTGCCAGCGGTGTAACAGATCTCTCCAGCAGGATGTTAGGGGGGACGTTCACTGTGACCCCTGCCAGCGGTGTAACAGATCTCTCCAACAGGATGTTAGGGGGGACGTTCACTGTGACCCCTGCCAGCGGTGTAACAGATCTCTCCAGCAGGATGTTAGGGGGGACGTTCGCTGTGACCCCTGCCAGCGGTGTAACAGATCTCTCCAACAGGATGTTAGGGGGGACGTTCACTGTGACCCCTGCCAGCGGTGTAACAGATCTCTCCAGCAGGATGTTAGGGGGGACGTTCACTGTGAACCCTGCCAGCAGTGTAACAGATCTCTCCAACAGGATGTTAGGGGGGACGTTCACTGTGACCCCTGCCAGCGGTGTAACAGATCTCTCCAACAGGATGTTAGGGGGGACGTTCACTGTGACCCCTGCCAGAGGTGTAACAGATCTCTCCAACAGGATGTTAGGGGGGACGTTCACTGTGACCCCTGCCAGCGGTGTAACAGATCTCTCCAGCAGGATGTTAGGGGGGACGTTCACTGTGACCCCTGCCAGCGGTGTAACTGATCTCTCCAGCAGGATGTTAGGGGGGACGTTCACTGTGACCCCTGCCAGCGGTGTAACTGATCTCTCCAGCAGGATGTTAGGGGGGACGTTCACTGTGACCCCTGCCAGAGGTGTAACAGATCTCTCCAGCAGGATGTTAGGGGGGACGTTCACTGTGACCCCTGCCAGCGGTGTAACAGATCTCTCCAACAGGATGTTAGGGGGGACGTTCACTGTGACCCCTGCCAGCGGTGTAACAGATCTCTCCAGCAGGATGTTAGGGGGGACGTTCACTGTGACCCCTGCCAGCGGTGTAACAGATCTCTCCAACAGGATGTTAGGGGGGACGTTCACTGTGACCCCTGCCAGCGGTGTAACAGATCTCTCCAGCAGGATGTTAGGGGGGACGTTCACTGTGACCCCTGCCAGCGGTGTAACAGATCTCTCCAACAGGATGTTAGGGGGGACGTTCACTGTGACCCCTGCCAGCGGTGTAACAGATCTCTCCAACAGGATGTTAGGGGGGACGTTCACTGTGACCCCTGCCAGCAGTGTAACAGATCTCTCCAACAGGATGTTAGGGGGGACGATCACTGTGACCCCTGCCAGCGGTGTAACAGATCTCTCCAGCAGGATGTTAGGGGGGACGTTCACTGTGACCCCTGCCAGCGGTGTAACAGATCTCTCCAACAGGATGTTAGGGGGGACGTTCACTGTGACCCCTGCCAGCGGTGTAACAGATCTCTCCAACAGGATGTTAGGGGGGACGTTCACTGTGACCCCTGCCAGAGGTGTAACAGATCTCTCCAACAGGATGTTAGGGGGGACGTTCACTGTGACCCCTGCCAGCGGTGTAACAGATCTCTCCAGCAGGATGTTAGGGGGGACGTTCACTGTGACCCCTGCCAGCGGTGTAACTGATCTCTCCAGCAGGATGTTAGGGGGGACGTTCACTGTGACCCCTGCCAGCGGTGTAACTGATCTCTCCAGCAGGATGTTAGGGGGGACGTTCACTGTGACCCCTGCCAGAGGTGTAACAGATCTCTCCAGCAGGATGTTAGGGGGGACGTTCACTGTGACCCCTGCCAGCGGTGTAACAGATCTCTCCAACAGGATGTTAGGGGGGACGTTCACTGTGACCCCTGCCAGCGGTGTAACAGATCTCTCCAGCAGGATGTTAGGGGGGACGTTCACTGTGACCCCTGCCAGCGGTGTAACAGATCTCTCCAACAGGATGTTAGGGGGGACGTTCACTGTGACCCCTGCCAGCGGTGTAACAGATCTCTCCAGCAGGATGTTAGGGGGGACGTTCACTGTGACCCCTGCCAGCGGTGTAACAGATCTCTCCAACAGGATGTTAGGGGGGACGTTCACTGTGACCCCTGCCAGCGGTGTAACAGATCTCTCCAACAGGATGTTAGGGGGGACGTTCACTGTGACCCCTGCCAGCAGTGTAACAGATCTCTCCAACAGGATGTTAGGGGGGACGATCACTGTGACCCCTGCCAGCGGTGTAACAGATCTCTCCAGCAGGATGTTAGGGGGGACGTTCACTGTGACCCCTGCCAGCGGTGTAACAGATCTCTCCAGCAGGATGTTAGGGGGGACGTTCACTGTGAACCCTGCCATCGGCATGACGGATCTCCCCATAATCAAAACCATTCAAAACGCATAGTTTACATTATCCTCCCGTGGATAGAATTAGGTCACTTTCAAGTGATCAAAACCATGATCCCCCTCCCCCTCCCCCACACACACGGCAAAAATAATAAGGAATGTTTCGCTTTTAAAGAGGAAGGAGCTTACGAAAACATCCGAACTGAATTGCTTGACAGCCAAGCAACCAAGCCGTGAAAAACACCAGTGTTTACATGACTTCTCCTGACCAACAGCAGTTGTCTGCCCTTTGGATAACTTACAGGTTGACTTGAGCTTTCTCGCCAATTCTGTTTTTCTCTGTAAGCCTACAATTGGCCCAGTTAGATAGGGTGGCGGTGCTGCAGAATCTTATCTATGGGGAGAAATAGATGTGTTGGGCACCCTGTGTAAAGACTCACTGCCTGGGGTTTAATACCTGTTGAGTGGACAGAGATTTACGAAGGTGAACGCTGAGATCACAGCTTAATGTCACAGGGAGCTCTCCTGCCTGGCTAACCACTAACCGCCCCGCCAGGCAGCTGTCGGAGTCAACTCAAGGTCCACCTGAGTCTGTTCTGTTGGTTGGAGGCTGGACAGTTTGTATATCTCCTGAACTGACGAAGAACATGCTGGTCATAACACTGTGGAGTGTTGTGTAAAGGTCACTGGGAAGAGCAGCAAAATGTATTGTTTTCCATATCCAGATGTGACACAGCAACTGGACAAAACAGCTAAACAAAGCCTTTTTATGTTTTATCTCAGAATTGAACAGGTTATCTACAAATACTGTACTGTCATGAACAATTAGGATGACTGATATCGATTCCATGATCTATTCCATACAGCCCTTTGGAAATGTGACATGGGTCACAGCTGTTCTTAGCACCTATTTCAAATGGTAATGTTCAGAAGAATGTGTCTTTTTAACTGTCGTCACCCACGTGTTGCAGTAAAGACGGAATAACTGTGTCATTCATTAGGGTGTTTCCACATGAGGCACCCTCAGGTGATCACTAAACACCAGCCTGACTCTCTGGCCCTCTCCACCTCTCCTTGACCCCTTTCTGACCCGATTACCCTCCTCTCCTCAGTAATGTTTACACCATGTCCTAACCCGTTAATGAAAGGCAGCTTTCAAACGGTCTCTACTTTTCCAAATGAGTTTCTTAAGCAGTGCTTTTAAGTTTCTTAAACTGGGTAAAAGTCTGCAGAGGTATTTATTTATAAAAATCATATTTCCTTAGAAGGTGAGTGTCTGAATGTTCTCAATAATGTGCAATCTTCTCACATATAGGGAACAGTAATTTAGCGACTCTGAACAAGTGAACATTCATACATTAATTTGTTAGATGCTGATGGGATAAGTGCCAGCAAACCCTGGAGGTGTTTACAGTTGTTATGGTAACTCTGAACAAAAATCTAAAACTGTCACGGATCCCTCCGGAACTGTGTGATTACGTACACCTGGTCCCTATTTCCCATTGATTAGTAATTGTATAAGTGTGCCCTTTGTTTACCATTGTCCTGTCGATTATTGTTCCAATGTCTGTTGGTCGTGTGAGTACCTGTGCTATGTTGTTTTGGCTTTCGTGCCACGTATATTGTGCAGATGATTAAGGGTGATAATCATTGTGCAGTTGTGTATTTATTCGAGGTACTCTATCTTTTTTTGGGTCTCTACCCTGTGTTTTGTGTACGTGTTTGTTTGGTCTTCGTCCCCGGGCCTGTACATGGTATGCTGTAATTTGGGTAAATAAAAACCCTATTACGCATTCCTGCGCCTGTCTCCCGACCCTTTATAACAGTGTGACAAAAACGAACAAAATTTCCATCTGAAATGATTCTCTGGAAGGTTTCAATAAGGTGTTAGTCATACAGTGGAGTGCAGGTAGAACATACAGTGATACATCTTCCAACAAAATCCTCTCAAGGACATGGTTAAATGTGATCTTGTCCCCTCGCTATGTTAACCTTCCAAGGCATTACAGGAACTAATGTTCAGTTTCCTCCACTTCACTCCCACAGAGTAATGAATGGGCATGCATGCTACAGAGGGAAACATTAGGAGCAGCATTATTGACTATTACTCGCCCTTTCACATAACATTCACATAACATTCAATACTGAAAGGCAGCGTCTGTGTGTAAGAGGCAGCAAGGCCAAACCCACTGGGCACACTACGTCATTTAAACATGGATAATTGGGTAATATTTGGTTGAGACGTTGATCAATGAGATCACTACCTATATTTACACATTCAAACGCAGCCAAAAGTTAGTTGAATTTCCAATGTGTTATCACTGTGCTTTCAACCATCTAAAAGCACAACCAATGGAAAGACAATGTCTGATTTTGGGTTTAGTTGTCACCCAAATGTCTATCAATGCGCTTTCAACCATTTAAAAGCACAGCAAAGTTCAAATGGGAATAATTGAGTTTATTTACTGTGTACAACAGATTAATGTGATATCCATAGGTGGCTGCTGAGGGGAGGATGGCTCATAATGTCTGGAACGGAGCGAACGGAATGGCATCAAACTATGTGTTTGATGTATTTGATTCCATTCCACTAATTCCACTCCAGCCATTACCACGAGTCTGTCCACCACAAACCTCCTGTGGTTTGATATCGCTGTGCTTCATCTAATACAAGGTTCCCCAACCTCGGTCCTCTGGACCACAAGGGTGCACCTTTTATTTTTTGTCCTAACACTACACAGCTGATTCACATGATCAAAGCGTGATGATTAGTTGAATCAGCTGTGTAGTGCTAGGGCAAAAGTCTAAACGTGTATCTCTTGGGGTCCCGAGGACCAGGTTTAGGAAACCCTGATCGAATAGCAGAACCAAATTATCTGGATTGCAGTTGAGATTACATTAAAAGGTACATGGTGCAAGTGATCAATACTATTGGAGATTCTGGTCAGATTATTACGGGAATTGTGAAGATTTCCACAGACCTGCGATGACCTATTCATGCTATCTTGAACATACACACGTTATATGATAACATAAGAAGGCATTTATAGTTACACTAACTTCAAAATGTGGCCGTAGATATGTTACTCATTTTAAAGTTGAATGTTACATTAGTTTGTAAGATAGTAAATAGCCTAAAGTTAAGGCTGTCTTACAAAAGTAATATGGAATTGTGTTTGGTTGACAATGCAAACAAATATAATTTAAAGGAGACTGCGGCTAGTTCCATCTGAGCCACTGTGTCACGTTCTGACCTTAGTTCCTTTGTTTTGTCTTTTGTTTTAGTATGGCCAGGGCGTGAGTTGGGTGGGTTGTCTATGTTAGTTTGTCTATGATTTTCTATTTCCGTGTTTGGCCTGGTATGGTTCTCAATCAGAGGCAGCTGTCAATCGTTGTCCCTGATTGAGAACCATATTTAGGTAGCCTGTTTTCCATTGTGTTTTGTGGGTGGTTGTTTCCTGTTTAGTGTTTTTGTTTCACCTTTCAGGACTGTTTGTTTGTCATGTTTGTTGTTTTGTCTAATGTTGCATATTTCATTTAATAATATGAACAATTACCGCTCTGCACCTTGGTCCTCCTCTCCTTCCCCAGACGACAAGTGTTACTCACTGGCTTAATCACATTCCTTAACTGTTTATTTTTGGTTGAGTTGGAGACATGAATCAAACATATAATTTCCTAACTTGTTGAAAAGCTAATAGGCTATTTATTGTATTTCAAAAGTAGCAATTGTTTGAACAAAACAATTCCAGTTTACAAATCAATAAGTGATATGTTGGAGTCACGTCTCCATCCATCCAGAATAGGACTAAATGAAACTTTAAATAATTATTTGAAGACAAACTGGAATTAAAGCCAGACTCTGGTAGTGGTACAGATGAAACTATCCAAGCAGAAGATACATCTCCTTCAAATGGTGATATTTGGTTACAATGACAAACAAACGCAATTCAATATCACTAAATATCATTACATGTATAAGTGGAGATCTCTCAACAATCATTCTCATGATAGCACATTGGTAATAGTCAGTGACATCATAGCTAAGCAGGGCTGGGCTTGGTTAAAACCCTGGATAGGAGACCAAAGGGTTGGCTGTAGATAAATCAACTCTCCAGTAGGAGGTGCTGCCCAGCCTATAGTTTATTCCTTAAAGATATAGCGTTGAAAATCTGATGTTTTAAAGGTACCAATATTATATATATTATACAAGGTTTGTCTGTTGAAATTTGGTTACCACAATGACATAATCCTGTGATGGAAATTAAACCCTCTAAGCAACTTTTTTCAAATCTAACGTATTTTCCACGTCACAAAAAGTTAACAAAAAAACATTGATTCTACCAGTTTCTGCCCAGTGGGTACCTACCATCTTCACAACATGTAAGCAATATGACATTACAGAGAGATCCCAAGATATGCATCATTGGACCTGTGGTGAATAATACTGCAAAGATAAGGGCGAAAAGTTCAGTTGAAATCATTCAGGGAAATTTGCAAAAAGAGCAAAGTGGCTAAGATCAATATCTCAGTGATATAAAGACATATGTTTATCCTACTGCAAAAGAGGGATCTTTAAAATCCATGCAATTAATATGCACTTCAGCGTTTCAATGAAGGTGACACCTGATCTAAACCAAGAGAAGACAATCAGCTGTAACGGTCAGAACATTTGTTTGTAAACACTGGAAGCCTCCATCATGAAACCTGTAAACAATGACATGTTAGATGTGATAAACATGCAGGTAATTAGTTTGTAAGCACAACCATGACAAGCCTTCTAATAGAGCCCAATATCAGAAGTCACATCCTCTCCGTGTGTGTGTGTGTGTGTGTGTGTGTGTGTGTGTGTGTGTGTGTGTGTGTGTGTGTGTGTGTGTGTGTGTGTGTGTGTGTGTGTGTGTGTGTGTGTGTGTGTGTGTTAACACCCTGAGCCCTGTGTATGGGATCATGCTGGGGTGCGCCCTGGGCCCTGTGTATTGTAGCAGACATGATGTGTAACAGGTGTATGGGTGAGAGAGGAGGAGACGTCTACAGCTGTCCCTGCAGATACAGGTCATGGCCTACCCCATCTGCCTTCCCCACTACCCCCTGAGCCCCCGAGCGCCCTGTGTGTGTTAGGGAGAGTGGACGTGTGTAGGTGGAGTGTTTGAGAGAGAGAGGGAAAGAAAAAGTGCTGTGTGTGTGTGTGTGTGTTTCAGAGAGAGAGGGAAAGAAAGAGTGCCTAGTGTGTGTGTGTGTGTGTGTGTGTGTGTGTGTGTGTGTGTGTGTGTGTGTGTGTGTGTGTGTGTTTCAGAGACCAGACGTTGGTTCCCTCACACTCCAGCCAGGGCTCAGCGCCTGTCCCTCTGCCCTCCAGCATCCCACAATCCCCTTCCACCTGCCCCGTCCACCATCGATAACCCACAGGCACACAAGGAGGCGGGACTCACACTGGCTCTGCCATGTGTCCATTTACCAACTCACCATCATGGCTCATAGTCCCGCTTTGGCCTGCAATACCAAGTCCCAAGTATATCTCAGTGAAACAAATCTATTGAAATAAAATTCTTAGGGAAAATGTGTTGTGAAATTGATAGGTGGCCTGTATTTGTAATGGGGAAATGTCATCTTCCCCTGACTGATTGAATTTGTTGATGAATGCCTGGCTGGTGCATTCAAGCAGGCCCTTATTTGTTCTAGTCTGAAGTGAAATTACAGTCCATCGTTACTCATTGTACATTTCTTCCTCGTGTTATTTTTTTTTGTTCAATATTTTCTCTCTGCATTGTTGGGAAGGGCCCGTCAGTAAGCATTTCACTGTGAGTCTACACCTGTTGTTTACCAAGCATGTGACAAATACAATGTGATTTGGTAAGATATTATTGCTGGCGATATGCCAAAGAAAGTCAGAATGATCTGTTTTAAGTGGATCCTATCTTACGGCGTATGTCGACACTAAGTCGTTTTCATTGTCAAACACGCACAGTAAATAAACTGGATGGTCCTTTGTTATAGATCAAGTTACACACACCACTCTCTTCAAATATGACGCAGTTGAGGAAAGGAAAATAAGTTGAATGACTTTGCCACTTCCAATCTTGTCAAGCCTGTGTTGTCCAGCTGTCCCGAACGCCGTGTGAATAAGTGGACCAAGGCGCAGCGTTAGTAGAGTTCCACATTTTAACGATAGTGAAACTTCCAAAACAACAAAGACATAACGATCGTGAAATACGTAGCGCACATAGGTACTCATACAAAACCATATCCCCCATCGCAGGTGGGGAAAAGGACACACTAAGTATGATCCCCAATTAGAGGCAATATTTATCAGCTGCCTCCAATTGGGAACCATGCACCCACACCAACATAGAAATATAATACCTCGAAACCCCCTAGTCACGCCCTGACCTATTACACCATAGAGAACCATGAGGGCTCTCTATGGTCAGGGCGTGACACCAGCCTTTCCCCACCAGGGCTTCTGACAAGATGTTGATTGACAGGTGAACCACAGATTATCATATCCAGCCAATGTGGACCCCATTAGCTCTGGCTGATGGTTCAATGCAACACAATGCCTTCTGGGTAATACCACATTGGCAACATGGGAGAGAAAATTAATCGGCTGAATTTCCCTCTGGATTAGATTGGCTCTGCTGTCAAAAAAAAGGGACTTATGAAAATGTTGATGAAAAAAAGTTGTATGATCAGTAACTCAGTAGTTTTAGCCTTATGACAAGAGGACATAGAATGAGTCTAGGGACTTAACAAAAATGGGCCTGGCTACCCAAATACATCCATACATGTATTACATGTGTAATTGGGAGCCGAAGGAGGAAGTACATCTCGTGGACAGCTCTCAATTATAAAACCCAGAGACGTTTTGCCTGGAAAGTATAGCATCAATGGTTCTGATTTTTAAAATACGTTATTGCCTTAATTTTGATCCATTAAATGAGACAAATTCACGTCATGTTTTGTAAGAAAAAACAACAGACGATAGGATGACTTATCCATTTGAAAAGATAATCGTTAATGCAATGACAAAAAGCCAAACGTGTCTGAGCTTTAGAATGGACAGCTGTCTTAGCTGCATAACAAGACATCACATGCTCTTCCTGCTCCCTATTACCATCATTGACTACTGCTTCCTATTACCATCATTGACTACTGCTCCCTATTACTATCATTGACTACTGCTCCCTATTACCATCTTTGTCTACTGCTTCCTATTACTATTATTGACTACTGCTCCCTATTACTATCATTGTCTACTGCTCCCTATTACCATCATTGACTACTGCTTCCTATTACTATCATTGACTACTGCTCCCTATTACCATCATTGACTACTGCTCCCTATTACTATCACTGACTACTGCTCCCTATTACCATCATTGACTACTGCTCCCTATTACCATCATTGTCTACTGCTCCCTATTACTATCACTGACTACTGCTCCCTATTACCATCATTGACTACTGCTCCCTATTACCATCATTGTCTACTGCTCCCTATTACCATCATTGACTACTGCTCCCTATTACCATCATTGACTACTGCTCCCTATTACCATCATTGTCTACTGCTCCCTATTACCATCATTGACTACTGCTCCCTATTACCATCATTGACTACTGCTCCCTATTACCATCATTGACTACTGCTCCCTATTACTATCATTGACTACTGCTCCCTATTACCATCATTGACTACTGCTCCCTATTACCATCATTGACTACTGCTCCCTATTACTATCATTGACTACTGCTCCCTATTACCATCATTGACTACTGCTCCCTATTACCATCATTGACTACTGCTTCCTATTACTATCATTGACTACTGCTCCCTATTACTATCACTGACTACTGCTCCCTATTACTATCATTGACTACTGCTCCCTATTACCATCATTGACTACTGCTCCCTATTACCATCATTGACTACTGCTCCCTATTACCATCATTGACTACTGCTCCCTATTACCATCATTGACTACTGCTTCCTATTACTATCATTGACTACTGCTTCCTATTACTATCACTGACTACTGCTCCCTATTACTATCATTGACTACTGCTTCCTATTACTATCATTGACTACTACATCCTATTATCATCATTGACTACTGCTTCCTATTACTATCATTGACTACTACATCCTATTATCATCATTGACTACTGCTTCCTATTACTATCATTGACTACTACATCCTATTATCATCATTGACTACTGCTCCCTATTACCATCATTGACTACTGCTCCCTATTACCATCATTGACTACTGCTCCCTATTACCATCATTGACTACTACTCCCTATTACTATCATTGACTACTGCTCCCTATTACTATCATTGACTACTGCTCCCTATTACCATCATTGACTACTGCTCCCTATTACTATCATTGACTACTGCTCCCTATTACCATCATTGACTACTGCTCCCTATTACTATCATTGACTACTGCTCCCTATTACTATCATTGACTACTGCTCCCTATTACTATCATTGACTACTGCTCCCTATTATCATCATTGACTACTGCTCCCTATTACCATCATTGACTACTACATCCTATTATCATCATTGACTACTATGTGTCACATTTATCACAGTAATGGTTAATGATCACACCAGCTACCACTGGTTAGTGTGACAGGGATATTCAACTCTGACTCTAGCAGGTCTGGAGCCTGCTGCTGTCCTGTTCTACCTGATCATTAATTCCACCCACCTGGTGTCCCAGGTCTAAATCAGTCTCTGATTAGAGGGGAACAATGAACAACTGCATTGGAACTGGCTTCCAGGCCCAGCGGTGAGTTTCAGGGGTATATGACATACCCCATTCCAACCTGTGGAATAGACAACCTGTTGAAAATGCACTTATTTAGCATTTCTAGGTATACCTATTTTGCACTGCTAATGTCGTACAACTCTAAAATGCAGCTCCCCTTAACTAAAGAGTAACCTTGTCTCATAACATACACATGGGCCCTTAGACCTCTCTTGGCCTCGGATCATTACACTTTAGTCAATTAGCAGATGCTCTTATCCAGAGCAACTTACAATTAGTGCATTAATCTTAAGATGGCTAGGTGAGACAACCACACATCACAATCGTATCAGGTAAATTTTCCCTCAATTTTATCAGCAGCATGCTAGTCTATGGGCTGTGTTGTTCTGTGTGTAGCAGCATGCTAGTCTACTGGCTGTGTTGTTCTGTGTGCAGCAGTATGCTAGTCTACTGGCTGTGGTGTTCTGTGTGTAGCAGTATGCTAGTCTACTGGCTGTATTGTTCTGTGTGCAGCAGTATGCTGGTCTACTGGCTGTGGTGTTCTGTGTATAGCAGTATGCTGGTCTACTGGCTGTGGTGTTCTGTGTGCAGCAGCATGCTGGTCTACTGGCTGTGGTGTTCTGTGTGCAGCAGCATGCTAGTCTATGGGCTGTGGTGTTCTGTGTGTAGCAGCATGCTGGTCTACTGGCTGTGGTGTTCTGTGTGTAGCAGCATGCTAGTCTATGGGCTGTGGTGTTCTGTGTGTAGCAGCATGCTGGTCTACTGGCTGTGGTGTTCTGTGTGTAGCAGCATGCTAGTCTACTGGCTGTGGTGTTCTGTGTGCAGCAGTATGCTAGTCTACTGGCTGTGGTGTTCTGTGTGCAGCAGTATGCTGGTCTACTGGCTGTGGTGTTCTGTGTGCAGCAGTATGCTAGTTAATTACTGGCTCACCAGGCCAGCAGAATGTTGATGGATATCCCCAGGACTCTCTCCACACGCCGTCTGCAGCCCGCTGGGTAATGGCTGTTAGGCCTCTAAGTGCAGTCCCACTCTATATCCTTATGAAGCTTAGTCAGAGAGAGAGGAGAGGGGAAAGGGGAGAGAGAAGAGAGTGAGGGGAGAGAGAGGAGAGAGGTTGTGTGTGTGTGTTGGTAAGCACATGCCAGTGTTGTTGTGTATTTGTTTGTATATACTGTATGTGTTTGTGTGAGAGAGAGAGATAGAGAGAGAGAAGAGAGGTTGTGTGTGTGTGTTGGTAAGCACATGCCAGTGTTATTGTGTGTTTGTATGTATATACTGTATGTGTTTGTGTGAGAGAGAGAGAGAGAGAGAGAGAGAGAGAGAGAGAGAGAGAGAGAGAGAGAGAGAGAGAGAGAGAGAGAGAGAGAGAGAGAGAGAGAGACAGAGAGACTGCATGATAATGATGTATGAAACCTGCATCAGAGGTCATCTGTTTCAATAAAGCCCCGAGCCCCTCATCCGGCTGCATCCTAATTAACCAATAAAGGACTGCCGCTGGTTCACAGCTCCTACTCTCTCATTTCACAGCCACACAAGGAAATGGAGGGGGACAGCTTATTCAGAGAGAGAAAGGGAGAAAGCGAGAGAAAGAAAATGAGAGCGAGAGAGAGAGAAAGAAACTAAGGGAGGGAGAAGAGAAGCTTGCGCCAGATTTCTTATTAGCCTGAAGTGAAATAGGATGTAGAATAGATTTGCCAGGAAGAGGACTGTCCAGAGCTTCCCTGAGAGCTGCATTAGAGGAGATGAGTGGAAGGGGGGGGGGGACACTATCATTTGCTCCATCTGTACAGCTCATCCTAGCTGTGAGCTCTTGGAGGAAGGAAGAGGACAGAGGAGAACGGCCCTGGTTGGCTTTGTGCATGGAACCTGCTACAGCACTCCTATACAGTCATCTACGGTGGGAGTGACTTCACACATGGTTGTCATGGTTATTCGTAGCTCAGTCAGCTGTGGGGGGCATAATATGCTTGTAACTTTAATATGCTTGTAACTTAAAGGTGTCCTTTATGGATATTTGTATTTGGAACTGTGTTACCAGACATTTTTGTAGATTCACAAATATATGCAGTTTGAGCATCAACGGTGCTGGAGAATGTCATGGTTCTTTATGAAAGCAAAGATCTTCAGACCTGAAAACACCGTCTTCTTTAAAAGGTCCTCTTTTAATCTCTGTCTATTGATTGTTGCCTACCACACAAACAGCCAAAGCAGATGAATAAACATTTGACCACCTTATTGTGATAAAAGTGGCCCATGCTCAATTCAGATAATGTGTGTTGGAAAGAAATAGATTCCATGAAGAACCGTAATGACATGCTTGGTCATCTAGCTCTGCCCCAGCAATGTTATTCCGCCCCAAACCGGTGTTACTGACTCGTCTTTAAACGCTGTGACAGGAAGTTTAAACAATGCAATGACTGCTCTGGGAGCAATTAACGCCATGGGTTAGTCCTGATTGATGACCTATTGCAACACACACGCCAGGACACACACTATACACACACTACACACACACACACGCCAGGACACACACAAGAACCCGTGTTGTGAATGTTCATGCACATACATGTATACAAACATGTACACACAGAAACACACAAACATGTACACACATGTACACACAGAAACACACAAACATGTACACACAGAAACACACAAACATGTACACACAGAAACACACAAACATGTACACACAGAAACACACAAACATGTACACACAGAAACACACAAACATGTACACACAGAAACCTACAAACATGTACACACAGAAACCTACAAACATGTACACACAGAAACACACAAACATGTACACACAGAAACCTACAAACATGTACACACAGAAATACACAAACATGTACACACAGAAACACAGAAATATGTACACAGAAACACACAAATATGTACACAGAAACACACAAACATGTACACAGAAACACACAAACATGTACACAGAAACACACAAACATGTACACACAGAAACACACAAACATGTACACACAGAAACACACAAACATGTACACAGAAACACACAAACATGTACACACAGAAACACACAAACATGTACACAGAAACACACAAACATGTACACAGAAACACACAAACATGTACACACAGAAACACACAAACATGTACACAGAAACACACAAATATGTACGCTATGCATGCACTTTTTCATGTACACACACCAGATACAAGGCTTCTCACAATAATAAACAACATCCTTACCTCCTACTATGTCTGTAGTGAATCATTGTTCTACTGATACACACACAATCTACTGCTGCAGGTTGCCTTGTCTCAACAATGTCAGGGCTCCAGGCTGTTGACACGTCTGTCATCTATCACCTGGACATCTAAAATGAGACCTGGCTGTATCACATTCCTAAGCCAGTGATGTCATTGTCCCATTGATCCAGAGACAGCCAGGCCAGTTTTCCATTATTCACTGCTTGGTGCTCCAGGGCCAGACGACCACATCTCTCTATTCACTCACTGCATCCATAAACACAAACACACCCCGGAGACGTCAACTTCTTCCTTACCTCAAGTGTTCTCACGATTCAGAGCACCAGCTGCAATGTCCTCTGTCCTGTCCTATACCTCACCTCACCCACAAGCACTGAGCTCTCTGAGCTTGGATATTTTATGAGTCAGTACTACTGTCTGCAGCCACCATTTTGGGAAGTAGCCAAAGGGACTTTGGATTTGGAGTAATTGGTCGAGATCAAGCTAGGAATTATCAGTGCCTCTCTTGGCACATTTATAACTTAATACAGCATGCACAAGTCACGGTCTGACATATCATTGACTTAGAGACACATCTAGCCTAATTAAGATGCAATTAAGCTGATAATTGAGTGTCTTCAGACGAAGCAATACCTGGTTATTGGTTGATTCTTATGGCCAGTCAGATCAACGTGACTTAAATAAATCATTTAGTTTCTTCATTCCTTTCAATTATTTTGTTGAATATGTTGTGCATGTCTCTGAAATCTGAAGTAGCCTATTTATGACAGAATTTCACTATATCGTTGTAGCTTCTGTTATCCAGTGTTCAGACATGTACTGTACATTTTGGTGTCTTGTAGAATAGATAGTGTCTGTTCCCCTGGTGTTTGAGATAGCTGCTGTCTGCAACCGACAGACTCATTATAACAACACTTGTTCTCCACTCAAATTGGCCAAACCAGAAGCCTAATAAGAAACACCATTAAGCCAACAGCCCAGTGGAGAGGAGAAAAAATACAAGAAGAATAACATGCTAAATACAAGATTGGCCATTTCTTGTATCCTCTGGAAAAAAAAGGAACTTGTCAATTTCTCCTAATTGCACAGTATCAGCAGGAAACTGTCAAGTCATATCCAAGATGGAGATATCTGCTCTTAGAGACCATTGCCAGGGACAGAACTGTGGAGAAATATGAATTGTATGAATTCTCCACTATTAGTATTTCTACTCTACTCTGAAACACTAGTGTTTCGGTCTTTAATTTATTTGCAAATAAAGAAATGGTGGTGTTATGTTGCCTATCAGAATATGATGAAAGAACAGTGTCATATTCTGTTATGATGAGGTCGTTGATAATGCATTGTGGGGCCTTGTTGGGATTAGTTTTTATCGAGACCATAAAGACAAACATCATGGTTGTGTATTAATGCCATTATTATTCCTCTTGACCATAAAGTATTGGAAAAACATGCAGCACATGTAGTATTCTTGTCGCAACTCAAAATGATATCTGAATATCAATACTCCTACCATACAGTGTACATGTCAGTGCTCCAACCACTGGTCCATCATCACTGGTGTGTGGTGATATTGACTTCTTCTCCGGGGTAAATGATGTACATGGTCATTTGGCCATAAACACAGATTCATTCAATCCCAAACTGACCCAATCAAAGGACCATCAAAGTCCAGGAGAAAACTGTCAACAGGTAAGGACTATATATTGCTATGATGGGCACAAGCAATGGTAATGAAATGTGACATTATTGTCCAAACAGTAATGGGATTTTTTATTTACAAAAAGCATCAATAGGGCTTTCCATGAGCCACCTGTTTAGGAACGTATTATAGGTATGCATGTTGTCTTGTTGAAGTGGAAACCTTACTTCCTGTCACGGTCGTCCTCCTCTTCGTCTGAAGAGGAGAGGCGAGAAGGATCAGAGGACCAATATGCGGCGTGGTAAGTGTCCATGGTGAATCTTTAATAAAGATAAACTGAACACTATGCAAAAGAGTAACGAAAACAATAAACCAAATACGACCGTGAAGCTACAAAATGAGACCTGTGCTGACACAAGCCACTAACATAGACAATCACCCACAAACAAACAGTGCAACCCAGGCTACCTAAGTATGATTCTCAATCAGAGACAACTAATGACACCTGCCTCTGATTGAGAACCATACTAGGCCGAAAACATAGAACTGCCCCAAAACATAGAAAAACAAACATAGACTGCCCACCCAACTCACGCCCTGACCATACTACATAAATACAAAACAGAAATAAAGGTCAGAACGTGACAGTACCCCCCCCCAAAGGTGCGGACTCCGGCCGCAAAACCTTGACCTATAGGGGAGGGTCTGGGTGGGCGTCTGTCCGCGGTGGCGGCTCTGGCGCGGGACGCGGACCCCACCTCATCATTGTCTTAGTCCGCCTTATTGTCCGCCTCCGTGGCTTTCTCAGCATGACCACCCCTCTCAATGACCCCACTGGACAGAGGGGCAGCTCGGGACAGAGGGACAGCTGCTCGGGACAGAGAGACAGCTGCTCGGGACAGAGAGACAGCTGCTCGGGACAGAGAGACAGCTGCTCGGGACAGAGAGACAGCTGCTCGGGACAGAGAGGCAGCTGCTCTGGGCAGAGGGGCTCCGGCAGCGGCGCCGGACAGGCGGGGGGCTCCGGCAGCGGCGCCGGGCAGGCGGGGGGCTCCGGCAGCGGCGCCGGACAGGCGGGAGGCTCCGGCAGCGGCGCCGGACAGGCGGGAGGCTCCGGCAGCGGCGCCGGACAGGCGGGAGGCTCCGGCAGCGGCGCCGGACAGGCGGGAGGCTCCGGCAGCGGCGCCGGACAGGCGGGAGGCTCCGGCAGCGGCGCCGGACAGGCGGGAGGCTCCGGCAGAGGCGCCGGACAGGCGGGAGGCTCCGGCAGAGGCGCCGGACAGGCGGGAGGCTCCGGCAGAGGCGCCGGACAGGCGGGAGGCTCCGGCAGAGGCGCCGGACAGGCGGGAGGCTCCGGCAGAGGCGCCGGACAGGCGGGAGGCTCCGGCAGAGGCGCCGGACAGGCGGGAGGCTCCGGCAGAGGCGCCGGACAGGCGGGAGGCTCCGGCAGAGGCGCCGGACAGGCGGGAGAGTCCGGCAGAGGCGCCGGACAGGCGGGAGACTCCGGCAGCGGCGCCGGACAGACAGGACCACCTGCAGGGAGGAGACAGAGAGACAGCCTGGTGCGTGGGGCTGCCACAGGAACCACCAGGCTGGGAAGACCTTCAGGAGGCTTGGGGTTAAGAGGAGGCACCTGAAAGACCGGGCTGTGGGGGAGCACTGGAGCTCTGGTGCGCAACCTTGGCACCACTTCCCCAGGCTGGATAACCACTCTAGCCCGGACCGTCCAGAGTGCAGGCACAGGTTGAACCGGGCTGTGGGTAAGCACGGGAGATCTAGTGCTTACTACACGCACCTCTCCCTTCGGCTCCATTCCCACATTCGCCCGGCACGAGCGGAGCGCGGGCAGAGGACGCACTGCACCCTCCCAGCGCCCCGGAGACACAGCACGCAGAGCCGGCGCAGGATACCCTGGGCCAAAACTGCGTACCGGCGACCAGACCCGCTGAGCAGGCACCATACGCCCTGGCTCGATGCCCGCACTCGCATGACACTCTCGGGGGGCTGTTCCATAGCTCACCGGGCTATGGGCACATACTGGCGACACCGTGCGCTTAACCGCATAACACGGTGCCTGCCCAGTATCTCGCTGCTTATAATAAGCACGAGGAGTGAGCGCAGGTCTGCTACCTGGCTTAGCTCCACCCCTCGTGTGCCCCCCCCCCAAAAAAATGTTGGGGCTGTCTCTCGTACCTGTCGCACTGCCGTGCTGCCTCCTCATATCGCCGCCGCTCAGCTTTCGCTGCCTCCAGCTCTGCTTTGGGGCGGCGATATTCCCCAGCCTGTGCCCAGGGTCCCTCTCCATTCAGTATCTCCTCCCATGTCCAGGAGTCCTGTGATACCGGCCGCTGTTGTTGCTGCTGCTGCTGCTGTCGTCGCTGTTTTCTACCACGCCGCTTGGTCCTTGGTTGGTGGGTGATTCTGTCACGGTCGTCCTCCTCTTCGTCTGAAGAGGAGAGGCGAGAAGGATCAGAGGACCAATATGCGGCGTGGTAAGTGTCCATGGTGAATCTTTAATAAAGATAGACTGAACACTATGCAAAAGAGTAACGAAAACAATAAACCAAATACGACCGTGAAGCTACAAAATGAGACCTGTGCTGACACAAGCCACTAACATAGACAATCACCCACAAACAAACAGTGCAACCCAGGCTACCTAAGTATGATTCTCAATCAGAGACAACTAATGACACCTGCCTCTGATTGAGAACCATACTAGGCCGAAAACATAGAACTGCCCCAAAACATAGAAAAACAAACATAGACTGCCCACCCAACTCACGCCCTGACCATACTACATAAATACAAAACAGAAATAAAGGTCAGAACGTGACACTTCCAAGTATGTTTCTATCAGACCAGTCAAAGGGAAATAAGGAAGCAAGTACTCTTGGAAGTCCAGGCTTCCTATGATTAGGAAGGAAAACATCTCAATAGAACAGGTGACCTGATCTTCCTGTTAAGCTTAGTGGTCCTGACTCATTGCCTCCATGTTGTTGACCTAATCTTCCTGTTAAGTTTAGTGGTCCTGACTCATTGCCTCCATGTTGTTGACCTGATCTTCCTGTTAAGCTTAGCGGCCCTGACTCATTGCCTCCATGTTGTTGACCTGATCTTCCTGTTAAGTTTAGCAGTCCTGACTCATTGCCTCCATGTTGTTGACCTAATCTTCCTGTTAAGTTTAGTGGTCCTGACTCATTGCCCTCCTCCGGTCTGAGACAACACACTATATTTCTCTACAGGGCTGAGAGATGAATGGAATCTGAAAAGAGAAATAGAACACAGGTTTTATTCTGAGACTGATAACAGAAAGAGAGATATTCAGGTGGATGGATGGATAGAGAGAGAGGCCTTGTCACGACTTCCGCTGAATGTCTATTAAACAGCTCAGTTTTTACCCAGTTCATTCTCCTGCTCCTGACTTCCCTGCCACCAGCACGCACCGCATTACAGTCCTGTTGTTATTGATATCATATCTCATAAAAATCTATAGGAATCTGAGGAGTGGCAGGGAGGGGGATTGGATATGTTTGCTTCCTATGAAACTCTGGCCCCGCCCAGAAACCAGCCCAAGTCCCTAACCCCCTAGACACTTGAATAGATCTGAACCAGCCCCTAACCCCCTAGACACTTGAATAGATCTGAACCAGCCCCAAACCCCCTAGACACTTGTAGAGATCTGAAACCAGTCCCTAACCCCCTAGACACTTGTGTAGATCTGAAACCAGTCCCTAACCCCCTAGACACCTGTGTAGATGATCTGAAACCAGCCCCTAACCCCCTAGACACTTGTATAGATCTGAAACCAGCCCCGAACCCCCTAGACACTTGTGTAGATGATATGAAACCAGCCCCTAACCCCCTAGACACTTGTATAGATCTGAAACCAGTACCTAACCCCCTAGACACTTGTGTAGATGATTTGATACCAGCCCCTAACCCCTTAGACACTTGAATAGATCTGAAACCAGTCCCTAACCCCCTAGACACCTGTGTAGATGATCTGAAACCAGCCCCTAACCCCCTAGACACTTGTATAGATCTGAAACCAGCCCCTAACCCCCTAGACACTTGAATAGATCTGAACCAGCCCCAAACCCCCTAGACACTTGTATAGATCTGAAACCAGTCCCTAACCCCCTAGACACTTGTGTAGATCTGAAACCAGTCCCTAACCCCCTAGACACCTGTGTAGATGATCTGAAACCAGCCCCTAACCCCCTAGACACTTGTGTAGATCTGAAACCAGCCCCGAACCCCCTAGACACTTGTGTAGATGATATGAAACCAGCCCCTAACCCCCTAGACACTTGTGTAGATGATTTGATACCAGCCCCTAACCCCTTAGACACTTGAATAGATCTGAAACCAGCCCCTAACCCCCTAGACACTTGTTTAGATGATCTGAAACCAGCCCCTAACCCCCTAGACACTTGTATAGATCTGAAACCAGTCCCTAACCCCCTAGACACTTGTGTAGATTATCTGATACCAGCCTCTAACCCCCTAGACACTTGTATAGATCTGAAACCAGCCCCTAACCCCCTAGACAACTGTGTAGATGATCTAAAACCAGCCCCTAACCCCCTAGACAACTGTGTAGATGATCTAAAACCAGCCCCTAACCCCCTAGACACTTGTATAGATCTGAAACCAGCCCCTAACCCCCTAGACACTTGTGTAGATGATCTGAAACCAGCCCCTAACCCCCTAGACACTTGTATAAATCTGAAACCAGCCCCTAACCCCCTAGACACTTGTATAGATCTGAAACCAGTCCCTAACCCCCTAGACACTTGTGTAGATGATCTGATACCAGCCCCTAACCCCCTAGACACTTGTATAGATCTGAAACCAGCCCCTAACCCCCTAGACACTTGTGTAGATGATCTGAAACCAGCCCCTAACCACCTAGATACTTGAATAGATCTGAAACCAGCCCCTAACCCCCTAGGCACTTGTATAGATCTGAAACCAGCCCCTAACCCCCTAGACAACTGTGTAGATGATCTAAAACCAGCCCCTAACCCCCTAGACAACTGTGTAGATGATCTAAAACCAGCCCCTAACCCCCTAGACACTTGAATAGATCTGAAACCAGCCCCTAACCCCCTAGACACTTGTATAGATCTGAAACCAGCTCCTAACCCCCTAGACACTTGTATAGATCTCAAACCAGTCCCTAACCCCATAGACACTTGTATAGATCTGAAACCAGCCCCTAACCCCCTAGACATTTGTATAGATCTGAAACCAGACCCCAACCCCCTAGACACTTGAATAGATCTGAAACCGGCCCCTAACCCCCTAGACACTTGAATAGATCTGAAACCAGTCCCTAACCTCCTAGACACTTGAATACATCTGAAACCAGTCCCTAACCCCCTAGACACTTGAATACATCTGAAACCAGCCCCTAACCCCCTAGACACTTGAATAGATCTGAAACCAGTCCCTAACCCCATAGACACTTGTATAGATCTGAGACCAGTCCCTAACCCCCTAGACACTTGTATAGATCTGAAACCAGCCCCTAACCCCCTAGACACTTGTGTAGATGATCTGAAACCAGCCCCTAACACCCTAGACACTTGTATAGATCTGAAACCAGTCCCTAACCCCCTAGACACTTGTGTAGATGATCTGATACCAGTCCCTAACCCCCTAGACACTTGTATAGATCTGAAACCAGCCCCTAACCCCCTAGACACTTGTGTAGATTATCTGAAACTAGCCCCTAACCACCTAGATACTTGAATAGATCTGAAACCAGCCCCTAACCCCCTAGACACTTGTGTAGATCTGAAACCAGTCCCTAACCCCCTATACACGTGAATAGATCTGAAACCAGCCCCTAACCCCCTAGACACTTGTATAGATCTGAAACCAGCCCCTAACCCCCTAGACACTTGTGTAGATGATCTGAAACCAGCCCCTAACCTCCTAGACACTTGAATAGATCTGAAACCAACCCCTAACCCCCTAGACACTTGTATAGATCTCAAACCAGTCCCTAACCCCCTAGACACTTGTATAGATCTGAAACCAGCTCCTAACCCCCTAGACACTTGTATAGATCTCAAACCAGTCCCTAACCCCATAGACACTTGTATAGATCTGAAACCAGCCCCTAACCCCCTAGACATTTGTATAGATCTGAAACCAGACCCCAACCCCCTAGACACTTGAATAGATCTGAAACCGGCCCCTAACCCCCTAGACACTTGAATAGATCTGAAACCAGTCCCTAACCTCCTAGACACTTGAATACATCTGAAACCAGTCCCTAACCCCCTAGACACTTGAATACATCTGAAACCAGCCCCTAACCCCCTAGACACTTGAATAGATCTGAAACCAGTCCCTAACCCCATAGACACTTGTATAGATCTGAGACCAGTCCCTAACCCCCTAGACACTTGTATAGATCTGAAACCAGCCCCTAACCCCCTAGACACTTGTGTAGATGATCTGAAACCAGCCCCTAACACCCTAGACACTTGTATAGATCTGAAACCAGTCCCTAACCCCCTAGACACTTGTGTAGATGATCTGATACCAGTCCCTAACCCCCTAGACACTTGTATAGATCTGAAACCAGCCCCTAACCCCCTAGACACTTGTGTAGATTATCTGAAACTAGCCCCTAACCACCTAGATACTTGAATAGATCTGAAACCAGCCCCTAACCCCCTAGACACTTGTGTAGATCTGAAACCAGTCCCTAACCCCCTATACACGTGAATAGATCTGAAACCAGCCCCTAACCCCCTAGACACTTGTATAGATCTGAAACCAGCCCCTAACCCCCTAGACACTTGTGTAGATGATCTGAAACCAGCCCCTAACCTCCTAGACACTTGAATAGATCTGAAACCAACCCCTAACCCCCTAGACACTTGTATAGATCTCAAACCAGTCCCTAACCCCCTAGACACTTGTATAGATCTGAAACCAGCTCCTAACCCCCTAGACACTTGTATAGATCTCAAACCAGTCCCTAACCCCATAGACACTTGTATAGATCTGAAACCAGCCCCTAACCCCCTAGACATTTGTATAGATCTGAAACCAGACCCCAACCCCCTAGACACTTGAATAGATCTGAAACCGGCCCCTAACCCCCTAGACACTTGAATAGATCTGAAACCAGTCCCTAACCTCCTAGACACTTGAATACATCTGAAACCAGTCCCTAACCCCCTAGACACTTGAATACATCTGAAACCAGCCCCTAACCCCCTAGACACTTGAATAGATCTGAAACCAGTCCCTAACCCCATAGACACTTGTATAGATCTGAGACCAGTCCCTAACCCCCTAGACACTTGTATAGATCTCAAACCAGTCCCTAACCCCCTAGACACTTGTATAGATCTGAAACCAGCTCCTAACCCCCTAGACACTTGTATAGATCTCAAACCAGTCCCTAACCCCATAGACACTTGTATAGATCTGAAACCAGCCCCTAACCCCCTAGACATGTGTATAGATCTGAAACCAGACCCCAACCCCCTAGACACTTGTATAGATCTGAAACCAGCCCCTAACCTCCTAGACACTTGAATAGATCTGAAACCAGTCCCTAACCTCCTAGACACTTGAATAGATCTGAAACCAGTCCCTAACCTCCTAGACACTTGAATATATCTGAAACCAGTCCCTAACCCCCTAGACACTTGAATAGATCTGAAACCAGTCCCTAACCCCATAGACACTTGAATAGATCTGAAACCAGTCCCTAACCCCCTAGACACTTGAATATATCTGAAACCAGTCCCTAACCCCCTAGACACTTGAATAGATCTGAAACCAGCCCATAACCCCATAGACACTTGTATAGATCTGAAACCAGCCCCTAACCCCCTAGACACTTGTATAGATCTGAAACCAGACCCCAACCCCCTAGACACTTGTATAGATCTGAGACCAGTCCCTAAGCCCCTAGACACTTGAATATATCTGAAACCAGTCCCTAACCCCCTAGACACTTGAATATATCTGAAACCAGCCCCTAACCCCCTAGACACTTGAATAGATCTGAAACCAGTCCCTAACCTCCTAGACACTTGTATAGTTCTGAAAGGATTGGATAGCATAAAGATAAATGTAGCTCCTCACATAGCCTAACTGAAAGTCCCACTTGAATACTGAACTACTGGTAGTTACCTTAAAGAACAAGTTCATACAAAAGGAGGCTGGTTTACTTTTAGCCTGTAAGCTTCCAGGTGGGGGTCGTACAGCAGATTGTCTTCCAGGTGGGGGTCGTACAGCAGATTGTCTTCCAGGTGGGGGTCGTACAGCAGATTGTCTTCCAGGTGGGGGTCGTACAGCAGATTGTCTTCCAGGTGGGGGTCGTACAGCAGATTGTCTTCCAGGTGGGGGTCGTACAGCAGATTGTCTTCCAGGTGGGGGTCGTACAGCAGATTGTCTTCCAGGTGGGGGTCGTACAGCAGATTGTCTTCCAGGTGGGGGTCGTACAGCAGATTGTCTTCCAGGTGGGGGTCGTACAGCAGATTGTCTTCCAGGTGGGGGTCGTACAGCAGATTGTCTTCCAGGTGGGGGTCGTACAGCAGATTGTCTTCCAGGTGGGGGTCGTACAGCAGATTGTCTTCCAGGTGGGGGTCGTACAGCAGATTGTCTTCCAGGTGGGGGTCGTACAGCAGATTGTCTTCCAGGCGGGGGTCGTACAGCAGATTGTCTTCCAGGCGGGGGTCGTACAGCAGATTGTCTTCCAGGCGGGGGTCGTACAGCAGATTGTCTTCCAGGTGGGGGTCGTACAGCAGATTGTCTTCCAGGCGGGGGTCGTACAGCAGATTGTCTTCCAGGCGGGGGTCGTACAGCAGATTGTCTTCCAGGCGGGGGTCGTACAGCAGATTGTCTTCCAGGCGGGGGTCGTACAGCAGATTGTCTTCCAGGCGGGGGTCGTACAGCAGATTGTCTTCCAGGCGGGGGTCGTACAGCAGATTGTCTTCCAGGTGGGGGTCGTACAGCAGATTGTCTTCCAGGCGGGGGTCGTACAGCAGATTGTCTTCCAGGTGGGGGTCGTACAGCAGATTGTCTTCCAGGTGGGGGTCGTACAGCAGATTGTCTTCCAGGTGGGGGTCGTACAGCAGATTGTCTTCCAGGTGGGGGTCGTACAGCAGATTGTCTTCCAGGTGGGGGTCGTACAGCAGATTGTCTTCCAGGTGGGGGTCGTACAGCAGATTGTCTTCCAGGTGGGGGTCGTACAGCAGATTGTCTTCCAGGTGGGGGTCGTACAGCAGATTGTCTTCCAGGTGGGGGTCGTACAGCAGATTGTCTTCCAGGTGGGGGTCGTACAGCAGATTGTCTTCCAGGTGGGGGTCGTACAGCAGATTGTCTTCCAGGTGGGGGTCGTACAGCAGATTGTCTTCCAGGTGGGGGTCGTACAGCAGATTGTCTTCCAGGTGGGGGTCGTACAGCAGATTGTCTTCCAGGTGGGGGTCGTACAGCAGATTGTCTTCCAGGTGGGGGTCGTACAGCAGATTGTCTTCCAGGTGGGGGTCGTACAGCAGATTGTCTTCCAGGTGGGGGTCGTACAGCAGATTGTCTTCCAGGTGGGGGTCGTACAGCAGATTGTCTTCCAGGTGGGGGTCGTACAGCAGATTGTCTTCCAGGTGGGGGTCGTACAGCAGATTGTCTTCCAGGTGGGGGTCGTACAGCAGATTGTCTTCCAGGTGGGGGTCGTACAGCAGATTGTCTTCCAGGTGGGGGTCGTACAGCAGATTGTCTTCCAGGTGGGGGTCGTACAGCAGATTGTCTTCCAGGTGGGGGTCGTACAGCAGATTGTCTTCCAGGTGGGGGTCGTACAGCAGATTGTCTTCCAGGTGGGGGTCGTACAGCAGATTGTCTTCCAGGTGGGGGTCGTACAGCAGATTGTCTTCCAGGTGGGGGTCGTACAGCAGATTGTCTTCCAGGTGGGGGTCGTACAGCAGATTGTCTTCCAGGTGGGGGTCGTACAGCAGATTGTCTTCCAGGTGGGGGTCGTACAGCAGATTGTCTTCCAGGTGGGGGTCGTACAGCAGATTGTCTTCCAGGTGGGGGTCGTACAGCAGATTGTCTTCCAGGTGGGGGTCGTACAGCAGATTGTCTTCCAGGTGGGGGTCGTACAGCAGATTGTCTTCCAGGTGGGGGTCGTACAGCAGATTGTCTTCCAGGTGGGGGTCGTACAGCAGATTGTCTTCCAGGTGGGGGTCGTACAGCAGATTGTCTTCCAGGCGGGGGTCGTACAGCAGATTGTCTTCCAGGCGGGGGTCGTACAGCAGATTGTCTTCCAGGCGGGGGTCGTACAGCAGATTGTCTTCCAGGCGGGGGTCGTACAGCAGATTGTCTTCCAGGCGGGGGTCGTACAGCAGATTGTCTTCCAGGTGGGGGTCGTACAGCAGATTGTCTTCCAGGTGGGGGTCGTTGCTCACAGCAGATTGTCTTCCAGGCGGGGGTCGTACAGGTACATATTACACAAGTATGTTGACCACAGGTTAGTCATGTCACACAAGTCATGACCTTTCTCCTCACCAACTCAGTCTCTTGTGACATTCTCTGGCAGCTGCTCGTGATGAACTCAATCAGCTGCAGATGTAAGCCATCTTCATTTGGAAGTGTGTGGAGCCATCGGCCAGGCACTTAATAGCCTTCACGCATCATGCCAGGCCATTACAAATCATACTGTTACAAGAACACTTTATAACAAGTCATGTAACATCGTGGAGAGACTTGAGACATACTGACATGGCATGACAGCCATTTCCAAAATCAACAAACAACTCTCACAACAGCTCATAACATCTGCAATGTCACGCTTCATACTTTGTAGGCTGTAGGACTGGGAGTTCAAATAAAGTTTTCCTGTAAACAGCAGAAAAGGATCCCCTGCCTTTCCTCTGATCGTGTTCTTCATAGTCAGCAGGCTTTGTGATATCATTGTAATCTAAGTACTGCTTAAACTACCATCAAAGGGAACTTCACGCTCCCTGTTCAAACTGCCAAAGGGGATAATCCGCTCTTTTAAGCAGCGGGATTCTTTGACCATGTTGGAGACATGGGATCCAAATATAGAATAGAAACTTGAAGGTGACATTGAAGACATAATGGGCCTGTGAATCAGAGAGTTGGATTTCACATGGGATGTTTGGAGATGCTAGACGGTTAGTATAGGGCTGTAGGGGAAACTGAACTAAACTGAAGTGTATTATATTATTATTACCTTGGTTGAGATGTATACAGGATGGAACTTTGAATGTTTGCAGGTATTGTTTCCAGCAAAGTGCATGAACCTGTATAGCTCTCCCTTTCCTGTTGCTATACCCATACAGCCACACCTACACAGACAATGACAATACAGACTAAAGTGGTTCTATCAGTAAACAAATAAACAAGTGAACCATTCTATTGAGAGTGAGCAGTAGAGCTCTAATGAATTGGGTCTTTCATCTCAGAGACTCTGGTAGGTTGTTATTTGTGACTGTCACTCGTAGCCTGCGGCTGACACTTCAAGACGATCAAGACGAGGGGGAGAGGAGAGAACTCACACTGATAAAGCCACTCCGATGAGCAGCCTGCAGGGGGGCTGTGAGTCTAGGCCTACTCTGCGAGACGGGGGGTGAGTTTGGAAGGCAGAGCCGAGAAGTAAACAGTATCTCTTAAAAACAACAACAACAGTCCCTTAATCAAGAAAGATTCCTTAATAAGATGCAAAGACTAGCTTCTCGGTTTCCCTGACGAAAAAACGAGGCGATTAAAATGAAAATACATTATACGCACCATTACACCAGCTAAATGACATGTTTAAACACCAGCCAAGATTTTGTAACATTATAAAATTAGGCATTATTAGTGTCATCATGAAATATGAGATAAAGCCAGTGAAGCTAGGCGGATTAATTATGTGGAAGTGCACTGTGCCGATATGAGGTTTAGGCTACTTGACTTTTTGTATTCCAACCCAAGGTTTGAATACATCAGTTTTCTGCCTAATCCAAAACATAGACTAAACTTAAAAGACAGCGACTTGAGGGACTAAATGTGTTTTAGCAGTTAAAGGGTAGAATCCTTAATTGCTACCTCTATTTACAAATTGTGATTTTTAAAAGCCTGTTATATTCAAGTCAGGATTTTGACACGTCCCTTCATGCACCCCCTGGACTTCCAGGAAGATTTTAACCCACATCCCTACAATTTCTCAAAGTTTTCACCATCATTTTAAAGCCCTAGTTATTTTTTTGCCTTTACAAAGTCATTTGTGAAAATGATTGGGTAGCACTTCATTTTAATGGGACCTTACTACAGTGTAACTGCATGTGTAAGTATTGTAGTTAACTGTAACAACTCATAGTTACAGAGTAATAACAACATGTAACTGGTAGTAATTGCGGTATGTAATTACAGAGGTGTAACAATGAATGCTTGTTACCATGCTTGTAACAAATAGGCAGGTTTCCACTACATTCAACAACTCTGTGTTCCACTTCTTCTCGGCTGCGTACAGTAACACCTGTCACACAGGTTGTGATCCCTTGCGGATGCGCTGAGTGTCTGAGAGATTAGAGCCTATGCTCAATATGCTCTGATTACTTACCCTTGAATGTGCACTGTTCAAACTATATCTCCACTCAGTGTTGTTGCTAGCGCTTGCCCCCAAAATAAACCTTTGTGATAGCTGTTACTGAATCGGAATGCAGCTGAGAACAAACAAAACACTGTTTGTCAATGTGGTGGGAACCTGCCTATTTGCAATAAGCATGATAACAAGCATTCATTGGTACACCTCTGTAATTACAGACTGCAATTACTACCAGTTCCATGTTGTTATTACTCTGTAACTATTGGTTGTTACCAGGGGTGTAAAGTACTTAAGTAAAAATACTTTAAACTGAAGTACTACTTAAATCGTTCTTGTGGGGTATCTGTACTATACTATTTATATATATATATATATATACAGTGGGGAGAACAAGTATTTGATACACTGACGATTTTGGTTTTCCTACTTACAAAGAATGTAGAGGTCTGTCATTTTTATCATAGATACACTTCAACTGTGAGAGACGGAATCTAAAACAAAAATCCAGAAAATCACATTGTATGATTTTTAAGTAATTAATTTGCATTTATTGCTTAAGTCGTTTTTGGGGTGTATCTGTACTATACTATTATATATATTTTTTTAAATAACGAGAAAATGGTGCCGTATGGTTTGCTTAATATAAGAAATGTGAAATTACTTATACTTTTACTTTTGATACTTAAGTATATTTTTGCAATTACATTTACTTTCAGATAAAGTAAAAATCCCCCAGTAAAATAATACTTGAGTAAAAGTCTAAAAGGTATTTGGTTTTAAATATACTTCTATTACCTTATATGAAAAGTATCTTTACCTTATATGAAATGGAGTACTTTTTCCACCACTGTTTGTTGCAGTTAAATGCAATGCTTGCCACACTGTATTACACATGCAATTACCCTTTAAAATGAAGTGTTACTGATTATTATTTATTTAATGTGATTAAAGTTATTATCCCCCCCCTTTTTTCTCCCCAATTATTTCCCCCCCTTTTCTCCCCAATTGGTAGTTACACTCTTGACACAATGCCCACTTAACCCGGAAGCCAGCCGCGCTAACGTGTCGGAGGAAACACCGTACACCTGGCAACCGTCTCAGCGTGCACTGCGCCCGCCCTGCCACAGGAGTCGCTAGTGCACAATGGGAAAAGGACATCCCTGCCGGCCAAGCCGTCCCCTAACCCGGACGATGTTGGGCCAATTGTGCGCCGCCCGGTCGCGAACCCAGAATCTCTAGTGGCACAGCTAGTACTGCGATGCAGTGTCATAGACCACTGCGCCACTCGGGAGACCCCCCAGTTAAAAGTTAAAAAAAACCTGTTCCTCATTTTAAGGTGACCCCTGTAACGTGAACTGAACTTGTTTAAATATGGTGAAACTATTCCTTTATAAATATATATATATTGTCACGTTCGTCATAATGAGAAGACCAAGGCGCAGCATGATAAGAATACATACTTCTTTTAATGAAGAATAAACACTGAACAAACTATACAAAACAACAAAACGAATGTGAAGCTACGAGACACGAGTGCTGACAGGCAACTACACATAGACAATAACCCACCAAATACCCAAGGAATATGGCTACCTAAATATGGTCCCCAATCAGAGACAACGATAAACAGCTGCCTCTGATTGGGAACCAATCTAGGCAACCCTAGACATATAACCACCTAGATATACAAAAACCCTTAGACAATACAAAAACTACACAAACCACCCTCGTCACACCCTGACCTAACCAAAATAATAAAGAAAACAAAGATAACTAAGGTCAGGGTGTGACATATATTTTTTAAAACATTGAACATCTAATAGTCAAACCATAGAGTAAAAACAAGTGAGCTGGTTCTACTCTATTTGGCCCTTTTCTGGTGTTTTGTGGTGGAAAACTGAGTGGGTCGAGCATAACACATCAACCCTGTTACCCATAGATAGACAGGCTAGACATTAATTTTAAATGTAATTAGTTTTGTAATGCTTGCAGTCAATTGCCCCTCCCTGTTGTAAACAAAAAGCGTCCATTTCCCCTGTCACAAGGGGATTATGTCTGATTTAAGATCAAATCATCAACCCTGTTACGGCCACACCTCAGAGCCTGGTTCCTCTCTAGGTTTCTTCCTAGGTTCCTGCCTTTATGGGGACTAAGTTGAACATGTGCTCTTTATGACAGCATCCTGAAATTATGAGAATTAACCAAGTTACACATCTCAAAAAGGCACCGAATTGGTGAAACAACCCAGTTGTTTCCCTTGGTTGAGACTTTTGTAGCGCTACTTCATGGTTGCCATCATGTGTCGATGAGGTCAGAGGGCCCTGGTTCGAGCCCAGGTTAAAGCAACGAGAGGAAGATCATTTGACAAGGAGAGTAGGTAGGCTGTTGTGAATGACTCATCATAAGACATGGGGTAAAATACTAAATACAGGCCTATATTGTATTCCACATAGAGAAAAAGATATGTTACCATCAAAATACTTACACACAAAATCTTGATTAAAGCCAAGAGAGCCATTGGCTGATCCACAGCCGACTGGTTGTGTTCTTTTACAGCACCACTGATCAACATCGTCTTGGAGAGGAAGCAGCCTATCATTGTAGCTCCTGATCATGATATGGTGTACAGTATTCTGCCATGGAATGTAAAGCTATTTAATCTAAGCAATAAACATGACCCATCGTCATGGATCAGAGCGACGTCGGCAATATTACGACTACAGCCTTGGGTTATTGAGAATTTCCTTAGAGCTTTTTGCGCTTGTAGCAATACATCTATTGGTACATTTGATTGAAATTTTTCATCATCCAATGCTCTTGAATATTCAAGGTAAGACATTACACACAACTACTCAATTTGATGTGAGGGTGTCAAATTAGCTTAAAAAGTTGTGTTGTACGCAGTCGTAAGTCATTGCCTTCGAACAGATGGCATTACTCCTCTGCAACATGGATCCTGAATGTGACCCAGGTGTGTTACTGCTGTGTTGGAACAAAACCCTGCATACCCTTTAGTTCTTCAGGAACAAGGTTGTGGGCCACTGATTATCAATACACAGGTGTGAAAGTGCATCCTTCCAAACCAAATAGATAGACTAGAGAAGAAATATATGTAGTTTCCATCTATAGCTTTTGAAGATTTCACCACCTTTCATTGGTTGAACGTGACAGCAAGTAAAAGTTGTTGCCCATGACGTGTGAAACACACACGCGCAGCTTAGCCTTTCCTCATCAGTTTTTTTAGCAGGCAGTAAACACAGGGCTGTGGTGGAAAGCTCATCTCAGGCAAGGTCATCAATCTCATTAAAGAGGACCCAAAGGGTCTTGGGGGTTTTGGCTCCAATCAAGCACAAAGTCACGCTCTGAAATGGACATCTCTCCACCCGAGACTTCAGCTTCAATTTGGGAGATTTAGTTCATAAACCAGAGCTCTGGGCCTGTACCCAGGAAAAACACACCAAGGTATTTTGTAATGCAATGAAATCCAGTTGAAATGAGGCAATCGTAGCAATCAGCAATTAAATCGGAATTATTAACAGAAACAATTTAATCAGAAATCGGAGAGGTTGAATAGTTAATCCGTGGAGTCTTTTATTTACTCGGCGACAGAATAACTAACTCAGTCGTTTTGGAGAATAAATTTAGCCCGGGTCAAAAGTTAAAGCCTGTTAGATTGAATCCAATCTAATTTCGTGGTGGTGGGTGTAGTTGGAACAAGGAGAGTTTATGTGTAATGTGATAGTTGGTCATCCATTATATCAGATGAAATAAGACAAGAGTACATTAAGTACAAGAAGAAAATCATTCAAAATGTAGGATTATTCAAGTGTTTGGTCCGTAGGTTTTCTATGCAGGGCTACAGAGGTCCTTGAAGCAACATTCATGGCTGCATATCAAACATTTTGGCCTTGGGGCAACAAAGTGAATTGTAATGATACAGGAAACACTGCATTCAGACATTATTAGCAGATAACAGAGTCCAGCCACAACCCAACCACCCAGTCCAGCTAATAACAGAGAAACCACATCCTACGTGAGCTTCATATCAAGTTGTTATGTTTCACTATATTGGATAACTCCAATATATTGGTATCACTCTGCGGCGGAGGGATACATCCGGGGTGAGGATTTACAGATTTACTCCCATGTACACCTGTGTCACGGCTGGGGTGCGCCACTATATATAGACCCCATGGCCGCGGCACACTTTCTGAAGTTCGCTTGGTCAGTCGCTGGTAATTGTAATATCATGCATGGAAGTATACTCACTGGCTGTTTGCAACCTGGAGCAGCTGGCCAGCCCCTCCTCTTGAGTGCTCCACTTGCTGAGAGCGGTTTTTCGTACTTGTGTTTTGTTTGTGTTACACTACGAGTCCGTGTGCATCC
Organism: Oncorhynchus mykiss; assembly: GCF_057628025.1. NCBI lineage: Eukaryota > Metazoa > Chordata > Actinopteri > Salmoniformes > Salmonidae > Oncorhynchus > Oncorhynchus mykiss. The sequence goes on from NC_143047.1 coordinate 38,520,974, forward strand.
ATTAGTATGGTGACTCTTGCTGCCACAAACAGTAATTTACCTTACACAACTTACACAACTTGCCCACTGGCTTGTTCTATATGTGTGTTGTGAATTGCTTTAACATGAAGCAACCTACATTCTCTGCTAATTATCCTGCAGGGGTTTTTCTTGCTCTTACCCTTGCAGAGTGTTAGAGTATCGTGGTGGACTTCCACTACGTTGAGACATTAACTTTGGAGTTCCTTAATGGAGTTACTCCATCATATGTTGCTGCTTTTACTGCTTGGATATTAAAGGTAATATTACAGTAAAAAAAACATAAATCAAATCCATTACCTGATTGCTGTTTTTTTTGGGTCTGCCTGTTTTTCCCACACGGGTCTTCCCCATTTTTTTTGCAGAGTTACTGGGTAATTTATCCCTCACCGGGTTCCTATTCCTCCAAGCGGGTCACGATATAAGCTCTCTCAAAGGGCAAAGTGGGAGGAGGGTGTGGAGTCCCCATGGGTGTTGTCCACAATGCTCTAGAGGTACCGACTCCAATTCGGACCACCGTCCTTCAGGGGCCTTCATGTCACCACGGTGGCCGACCCCCTGAAGAAAACCCTGCGGATAGAGATCTCCTCACTCCTGGATAAGGGTGCCATCCACAGGATCGAGACATCAGAACAGCTAGGTGGGTTCTACTCCACTTATTTTGTCGTCCCAAAAAGAGATGGAGGGTTTTGACCAATTCTGGACCTCCGCAACCTCAATGGGTACTTGAAGGTACTGAGGTTCCACATGCTGTCCCGAGTCCGCATGTTGCAGGGTGTGTCCAGGGACCAGAGGTTTGTGACACTGGACCTGAGGGATGCCTACTTCCATGTTCCTGTTCACCCAGCTCATTTGCAGGACCTCCGATTTGTGTTAGAAGGGATGGCTTACGAATTCATTGTTCTTCCCTTCGGCTTCTCCTTGGCACCCCACACTTTCACAAAGTGCATGGAAGGCCGTCCTGGCACCTCTCATGTCTCGAGTATTGTTGATCCTCAATTACCTGGACGATTGGCTGATTTGTACTCCGACCAGGACCAAGGTCCTGTCAGACAGAGACATGCATCGGTGGGTTGGGCATTACTGTAAATGACAAGAAGAGACGTCTGATGCCACCCAGAGGGTGGTCAAACTGGACTCAGTCCTCATGAGAGCACGCCTGCCCACCAGAAGGGTTCAGGCGATCTTATCTTGCCTCGACCACTTTCGGCAGGGGTGGGTGGTATCCGCCCTGACCTGCCAACACCTCGTTGCAACGGCGGCCTCGTTTCCCCTGTGCCTGCTCCATCTCTGGCCTCTTCAGCGGCAGTTCAACTCCCACCGGCTGCACCCGAAGCGCCACCGTCACCGCCAGCTGCGGGTTACCGCACAGTGCCTCAGGGCATTGTTGAGGTGGCGCTGTCGCTCCTTTCACTCAGGTGGGGTGGAGATGCTGAGGAAGTGCCGCCGGGAGCTGGTCAGCACAGACGCCTCCCAGATCGGCTGGGAGGGAATGACCAAGGGCAGGTCGGCAAGCGGCTGTTGGCTACCCCCCTTGGAGCGGCAGGCACATCAATACACTAGAGTTCTGAGCTGTGCTGCTGGCTTTGCGGTCTTTTTTTCCACATCTGAAGGGAAGACATGTCCTGGTGAGAATGGACAACACCACAGTGGTGGCTTACATCAACCATCAGGGTGGCCTGAGGTCCTACCGCCTCCATCTTATGGCACGGGAGCTCCTTCTTTGGGCTCAGGGGCGTCTAGCGTCTCTACGCGCAGCACACGTACCTGGCATCCTGAATGTGGCAGCAGATATGCTCTCAAGGGATGAACCGCCACCTTGGGACCGGAGCCTACTGGAGCACACTGTCTCCTGTGGTACTCCATGTCAGATCCATCAGGGCCTCTGGGTTTGGATGCTCTAGATCACGATTGGCCAGGGCTGGAGCTTTACGCATTCCCCCCTCTTTTTCCCCTGATCCAGGCTGTGCTGGACAGGACCAGGATGGCGGAGCATTGTCTGCTGCTGGTGAACCCATACTGGCCCAGACTACCCTGGTTCAGCCTTCTCCTGTCACTGTTGTCTGGGACACCTTGGCAACTGCCCCTGAGACCTGACCTGCCGGGGGAACTCTGTGGAGGCCGAGACCGCACCGCCTTAGTCTGTGGGCTTGGCCGCTGAATGGCACCAATGGTCCATGTTAGGACTATACAGGAGGGTGTAATGAACACCATGCAGAACGCAAGGGCTCAATGGCACAGGCTACAACTGCGGCAAACCAGTTGTTCTGCTCTTGGTGCGCTGGTATTGAGGTTGTGCCTGAGACATGCGGGGTGTAGTGTGTCCTCCAATACCTACAGTCTCGCTTGGATGAGGGCATGGCAGCATCTACACAGAGAGTATTTGGCCGCTATATCTGCCTGACATGTGGGGTGGATGGACAGGCTGGTGGGGTGCTATCCCTTGCTCTCCAGGTTTATGAAGTGGGTTCGTCACCTGCGTCCAGCTAGGACCCGCTCAAAGGCGAGCCGGGATCTGGATGTGGTCTTGGCAGCTTTGGCAAAGCCGCCTTTCAAAATGTTGGAGTCTGCCTCCCTGAAAAATCTCTCTATGAAGGTGGTGTTCTTGGTAGCGATTACTTCCACAAAGAGGGTGGGTGAGCTCCATGCTTTTTGGTAAGTTCTGTGGGCTACCAGATGGACCCCGGTGGGAGGAGTATATCTCTCCGCCCCAACCCTTCATTCATCCCGAAGGTTCTGCTTATGACCCCCCGGCAGTAGCAGGGAAGTCTGGGCCTCACTCCGGCATGCTGTGTCCTGTGCGGGCACTGGCTGCCTATGTGGAGCAGACACAGTCAATGAGAACAACAGACGAGCTCTTTGTCTGCTATGGTGAGAGAGCCCTGGGGGCTGGGCTATCAAAGCAGAGGCTCCCTCACTGGATTGTGGACACCATTACGACAGCATACCGCCTGGCTGGGAGGACAGTGCTGGGATCTGTGGTGGCACATTCAACACGAGGTGTGGCTGAGTCCTGGGCACAACTGAGATGAGTGCCACTAGCTGATATAAGTTCTGAGGCCAGCTGGGCTTCCTCTTGCACCTTTACTAGGTACTGTCGGGTAAATGTGGCACCTCCCTCTGCAGTTGGTTCAGCGGTCCTGGGTGTCGCCTCCCCTTCCGGGGACTGTGCCGGGACCCCCCTTCCACATTGACAGCCCCTGCATCTCGGGCCCCACATTGGGACTGTGCCGCTGGCTGACCAGTTCCCTCTAGCACCGACTAATCTGGTACGGGTATACCAATATATTGGAGTGATCCAATATAGTGAAACACAATGAAGGTTATGTATGTAACCACGGTTATGTGAGCTATATGGATCACTCCAATCCTCTGCGGTGCTAGAGTCGCCTCAAAAATGATGTTGAGAACGTGTGTCGCGGCCATGGGGTCTATATATAGGGGCGGACCCCAGCCGTGACACAGGTGTACACGGAAGTACATCTGTAAATCCTCACCTCGGATGTATCCCTCCGCCACAGGGTGATACCAATATATTGGAGTTATCCATATAGCTCACATAACCGTGGTTACATACGTAACCTTTGTTTTCTATTATACCTTGTCCTTGGCGATGACGTGCAGACACAAAACAACTGGCTTTGTTTGGTTTCTCTCAGAGACCTTCCAGACGGGTCATTTTAGAGTTGGTAAGTGATGCGGTTTGATCATCGTTATGATTTTTGGATATATGAGTATTTATTATAAATTCAGTATAAGCAAATCAGAGATGGAATTATGAATACTCTGAATGGCCTTATCGACATCCCCATCCCACGCTCCTCAAGGATTCAATTTGCCTGTGTGTGGTACCCTTTGTCAATACATACACATGATTTACATTCATTACTGTTTTCCAATATCCATGAGGTTTGGCATTTTACAGTCCTTTACCGAGCCAGGCATTTACTATCTCATTCCAAACACTCCCATACGAGCTCTCTCCTAGTCAAACAAGCCAACATTCTCATTCCTCAGTCAGACATTCCAAGTGTGGCATTTGTTAGGATTGTGCTGTTTCAGAAAAATACATTGGTTCTAGACTGCAGTATACTATAACTTCTTGACCAGATGAAAAACAGAGCAAATGCCAGTTGTCCTTGTAAATAGGTAGTACTATTCAGACAGACATACACTGAGTGTACAAAACATTAAGAACAACTTCCTAATATTCTGTTGTTTTGTACACTCAGTGTAGATACTGTATGCCTTCCTGATCCAACACTGCTCCCTACTGGCAAGTCAAAACACTGCAGAAGCTGTGTGTCTGAGGTAAGGTATAACGAATGTACAGGTAACTGTCAAAATAATGGAAACACTTGAGTAAATTCGGGATACAAGGGGGTTTTCTCGTTTAAGCAAAAGACCGTCCCCCGTGACCCAGAAACCGATAAGTAGTCGAAGAGTGTGTCAATTAGTTAGTAGCAGAGAGGAAGATCCATCATCTTTGTTAGTAGGCAAACGCACGTAAGAATGTCCTCCCGTCCTCGATAGAAACCTTCCATCAAGGATACTCATGTGTATCCTATCACGGAAGAGTTTTGAAATCTGCCACACCCCCTTTGAATTAGCTTTTGTTTTGTCCGATGAGGAAAAACATGCACACGTTTAAAAACCATATGCTATTTATTGTTTTATCTATAAAATGTATTGTACAACTTTATTTTTATTTTGGGATCCACCCCTGTAAACGTCACTTGCCTAATGACGCACGAGTGGAGAAGGACCGTCTCAAATGTAAGCAAGCGGCATTCCATCCACGTTCACTCTCCTCGATTAACATTCATTGACACTTTTTCAGAAGGAGCCGCGATAGGGCGAGGTGAGCAAATCAAATTCATAATAGGCCAATGTTTATTGTAAGCCGGTGTTTTCACACGTGTGGTCCTTACAAGCCAACACCGTGAGCAATCATTTTTGGGGGAGTTAATTAAGCAATTAACATCCCATCAGGCTTAGGGTCACGTATAAAAATTATGGGCATGCCATTATTTTTGCTACTATGGCCATGTCCCCACAGGATGACAATGCCCCCACAGGATGACAATGCCCCCACCCACATATGCCATGGTCGTCTGTCACCGGAGCCGTTTTTCAAAAGTTATCGGATAGGATTAAATGCATAGAAATAATGAAAAGAACGGACACATTATTGATCTGAATGGGGACTCGTCCTATTCTACTTCTATGCATTTAATCGGGATAGATAACTCTAGAAAAACTGAGCCAAAATGCAGATCTCAACCCAATAGAACACTTATGGGAAATTTTGTAGTGGCGTCCGAGACAGCGTTTTTCACCAATAAAACAACAAATGATGTATTTTCTCGTGGAAGAATGGTTTCGCATCCCTCGGATAGAGTTCCAGACACAGGTAGATTGCAGCTGTTCTGTCGGCTCTTGGTGGCCAAACTCCCTATTAAGACACCAAGACACAAATGGCCACCCGGACCATTTACATTGACCCTCCCCTTTTGTTTTTACACTGCTGCTACTCGCTGTTTATTATCTATGCATAGTCTCTTTACAAATTACCTCGACTAACCAGTAACCCCTGTATATAGCCTCGTTATTGTTATGTACATTTCTTGTGTTACTTTTTGATTCGATGTAAAAAAAAAAAAAAAACTTTCGTTTATTTAGTCAATATTTTCTTAACTATTTATTGAACTGCATTGTTGGTAGGGCGGTAAGGTTTACACGGCGCATGTGACAAATAACATTTAATTTGATGTATCGTTTATTTAGTCAGTTACCTGTATATTACATGCATGTTCACACACACTTACACAAGTCTTCTGCGTGCCACAACTGTTAGCCGCTGAGCTAAACGTCTAGGCCTTAGCTTGGGGAGCTAAATCAAGTCTTTAATCTCAGACAAGGCTACTCATCACGCTAGCATGGTTTACCCAGCCAACCGTGTCGCATTTAGCCTAACACTACTCTGACTAAAATAAAGAGCAGAACACTATCAATCACCTTCACGGCACTTTGGATTTTGCAACAATAAATACACATCTATTCTGTCAAACATCATAATTTCTAAACATCTTAAAATTCAACAATAGTTTAAAAAAAAGGCCCTTGATAAATCTATATATTAGGTATAAAACACTACAATCTTTATTTCCCTCATCTCATTCATGATTGTCATATCTTAGAGGTTACTTAAAATGGAGGAATGTATATTTAGTGTCATTATAAACGATAATCCAGACCTGCCACTGACCAAGGCTAAGTAAAAAAATTAAATAATCATATGCTGTATTTGACACGGCCCAATAGAGAAAGTTGAACAGAGGAAGTATCTGAAACTACTGAAAAGAGATCATGTCAAGGCCTTTGATGATCAGGAAGTCAACTCATTATGACACCTCTGTCATTAGGCTGGCTAACCTTGGTTAGTAAGACCATTAAGAAAGAGCAACATAAAGCACTTTGTAACAAGCTAAATCAAGAAGCTAGTCAAGGCCTTGTGGCCTTCGACTAACTATTCTTGATGAAAACTAAAACGGATAGAGACCGAGTGACATTCTGGGAGTGATGATACACTACAGGCCTGTGGACTAGATAAGCTGAGTGACATTCTGGGAGTGATGATACACTACAAGCCTGTGGACTAGATAAGCTGAGTGACATTCTGGGAGTGATGATACACTACAAGCCTGTGGACTAGATAAGCTGAGTGACATTCTGGGAGTGATGATACACTACAAGCCTGTGGACTAGATAAGCTAAGTGACATTCTGGGAGTGATGATACACTACAAGCCTGTGGACTAGATAAGCTGAGTGACATTCTGGGAGTGATGATACACTACAGGCCTGTGGACTAGATAAGCTGAGTGACATTCTGGGAGTGATGATACACCACAGGCCTGTGGACTAGCTAGATAAGCTGAGTGACATTCTGGGATGATGATACACTACAGGCCTGTGGACTAGATAAGCTGAGTGACATTCTGGGAGTGATGATACACTACAAGCCTGTGGACTAGATAAGCTGAGTGACATTCTGGGAGTGATGATACACTACAAGCCTGTGGACTAGATAAGCTGAGTGACATTCTGGGAGTGATGATACACTACAAGCCTGTGGACTAGATAAGCTAAGTGACATTCTGGGAGTGATGATACACTACAAGCCTGTGGACTAGATAAGCTGAGTGACATTCTGGGAGTGATGATACACTACAGGCCTGTGGACTAGATAAGCTGAGTGACATTCTGGGAGTGATGATACACCACAGGCCTGTGGACTAGCTAGATAAGCTGAGTGACATTCTGGGATGATGATACACTACAGGCCTGTGGACTAGATAAGCTGAGTGACATTCTGGGAGTGATGATACACTACAAGCCTGTGGACTAGATAAGCTGAGTGACATTCTGGGAGTGATGATACACTACAGGCCTGTGGACTAGATACGGGACGTCTAGTCTAGTTCAGCTCTTGCTTCAACTTGTTCTTCTTGACTTTGGGTTTGGCTGCCAGAGGGGGCATGGTGGTGGAGGGGTCTGACTCTTCTGGCTGAGGGGCTCGGGTGGGGGTGGTCTCCACATCAGGCTCCTCCTCCAAGGCCAGGGAGGGGGGCGTGGGCTGGCTGTGGGGGGACACTCCTGAGAGACAGGTATTAGATATTGAAAATGTAACTAAGTATACGCAGTCTTTTGTAAAGAGTTAATGAGGTGTGATTCAAGTTAACAGTCTACTGACAAGATCATATTATTATGTTAACTTGACACGTCTCTCTCTCATTCATATACCCTAGTTAATTACCAGTAGTGTAGTGGAGGGTAAACACTATGTTAAGCGAGCGTTTACCCAAATATCACGGAAAATGCATAAAAAAATCTAAGGATGGTGTGATGTGTTACCTGTGGGGAGTGTGATGCTCTTGTTGTAGCCTGCGGCGGAGGACATGGCCTGCTCCAGGGCCTGGTTGGTGCCTAGGGGCTGCTGGGAGCTGCCAGGGGTTTTACTGGGGGCCCCAGCCGAGCGCTGCTTAGACTTGGGGTCTTTGACCGGCTTGGTCCACTCCAGGCTCTCTCCCACTTGCAGGGCAGTGGCCATCTTCTGAGCCATGTCCATTAGCTAAGGAAACAAAATGGCTGTATTTGGAAAAGTCAAGAAATTGAAGAGGGCATTTATTGTTGTTGATATTATTAAGCCGACGTGAGAATGTGGTACAATATACTGACCATACTGTATTACATTAAATGTGTCATATTAACATCAACATCACGTTAATGCAACATTGGCAAACGTTTCTCTCTTCCATCAGTAGTTTGAGCTCACAAGAAGCTGCTGAAGGGAGGACGGCTCATATTAATGGCCAGAAACAGAGCAAATGGAATGGCATCAAACCATTCAACTTATTCCACTCCAGTCAATGCCACAAGCCCGTTCTCCCCGATTAAGGTGCCACCAACCTCCTGTGTTTGACCTACACTGTATGTGCCATGTCAGACAGAGTATAGAGAGGAAGCTACTGTATTGTACCTCAGGGTCAAACTCAGTGTTGCTGTCCTTCAGTATGTTGACTTTCCTTTCCATCTCCTGGTACTGTTGCAGGGCTCCCTTCTTGTCCCCGTGGTTGTACAGCAGAATGGCAAAGTTCAGGTTGACCAGAGGGTTGGACCTGGGAGGAACATGGAGCCAGTCAAAACAGATGGACTTGAGATAGATAGGTAGATCAGTAATCAAAGGTAGAGTCAGCGATGTACGTAAGTAAACAGCAATATTGGGTTGATGTCTGCAACAACTAAGAGCATTAAAGTGTGAGGTACTCTGATCACAGGAGGCTGCTGAGGGGAGGATGGCACATAATAATGTCCGGAACGGCGCAGATGGAATGGCATTAAACACCTGGAAACCATGTGTTTGACACTATGTGTTTGACACCAATCCACAGATTCTGCTCCTCCCCCTCGGCCTGCGGTGCTGCTCGTGGAAATATCGTATCTCAGTCTCATTTTAAATGAATTACATTCAACACAACTTGAACTACATGGATTGACTCAGGACAAAAAATCTAACTATATGGAAGTTCGATTGGGAGGAACTTACTGGTCTAAAGCCACAGCTTGTTCATAGGATCTCCTGGCATTGTCCACGTCCTCCAGATTGGTCAGTGCAACTGAAAGAGGAGAGTGGTCAGTTCAGTGGGAACTACAAAAACTAAACCTATAAAACCTATAGAAACCTGTAAACATCCATAAACACATTATAAAACAGATCCCATTACATTAACACTATTCCAGGGTAAATATAAGGGAATGCAATGTGGTACCTTGAACCAAGTATTTAAGGTTGCAAGTTACATAGTACTCATAATGCCCTAGGCACAGATTTAACCTGGTCTTGGACTTAAAGGACTAGGCTGTATCTGTATCTGGGGAAAGTGGCACATAAAGCCAATATAGATGGGAGAAGGCAGGGCCAGGCTAGTGTTACCTGCTAGTAGCATGTAGAGTTCTCCCAGGCCAGGCTAGTGTTACCTGCTAGTAGCATGTAGAGTTCTCCCAGGCCAGGCTAGTGTTACCTGCTAGTAGCATGTAGAGTTCTCCCAGGCCAGGCTAGTGTTACCTGCTAGTAGCATGTAGAGTTCTCCCAGGCCAGGCTAGTGTTACCTGCTAGTAGCATGTAGAGTTCTCCCAGGCCAGGCTAGTGTTACCTGCTAGTAGCATGTAGAGTTCTCCCAGGCCAGCCTAGTGTTACCTGCTAGTAGCATGTAGAGTTCTCCCAGGTGGGGCTGCAGGTTGGTGGCAGCGCTGAGGAAGTGGAAGGCAGAGGCATACTGCTGCATGGTGAGGTGCACCAGGCCCAGGTTGTACAGTACCTTCCAGTCAAACGGAGACAGGTAGTGGGCCCGCTTCAAGCAGCTGATGGCCTGGTTCACACAGAAAGGACACGGGAAAGGAGAGGGGTTTAACATGGCTAGACAACAAAACAACAACTGTCCTTAAAATGTCATTTGAGGTACTGTAGTGTACTGTAGTTTTAGTATGCCGCCTTTGATGCCATGGAAAGATATGACGTCTGTCATATTTGATCTATCATATGACATACATCTCTCCTTGACACCATTTTATATGTACAGTACATGAAATATGAGAATACGCACTGCTACATATTTCTTCTTGCCAAAGAAGCACATGCCGATGTTGTTCCAGAGCGGGGGGCTCTCGGGGACGATGCACGCTGCCACGCGGTACTTGTTCATGGCCACATCAAAGTCCCCATGGGTCTGCATCATACTGCCTGCTGCCAGGATGGCCTAGTAGGGACACATACACATAACTGACATGCTGTACATCAGGGATCACCAGCTAGATTCAGCTGCAGGGATCACCAGTTAGATTCAGTTGCAGGGATCACCAGTTAGATTCAGTTGCAGGGATCACCAACTAGATTCAGCTGCAGGGATCACCAACTAGATTCAGCTGCAGGGATCACCAACTAGATTCAGCTGCAGGGATCACCAACTAGATTTAGCTGCAGGGATCACCAACTAGATTCAGCTGCAGGGATCACCAACTAGATTCAGCTGCAGGGATCACTAACTAGATTCAGCTGTAGGGATCACCAACTAGATTCAGCTGCAGGGATCACCAACTAGATTTAGCTGCAGGGATCACCAACTAGATTTAGCTGCAGGGATCACCAACTAGATTCAGCTGCAGGGATCACCAACTAGATTCAGCTGCAGGGATCACCAACTAGATTTAGCTGCAGGGATCACCAACTAGATTCAGCTGCAGGGATCACCAGCTAGATTCAGCTGCAGGGATCACCAACTAGATTCAGCTGCAGGGATCACCAACTAGATTCAGCTGCAGGGATCACCAACTAGATTCAGCTGCAGGGATCACCAACTAGATTTAGCTGCAGGGATCACCAACTAGATTTAGCTGCAGGGATCACCAACTAGATTCAGCTGCAGGGATCACCAACTAGATTCAGCTGCAGGGATCACCAACTAGATTTAGCTGCAGGGATCACCAACTAGATTCAGCTGCAGGGATCATCAACTACAGTACCAGTCAAAAGTTTGGACACCTACTCATTCAAGGGTTTTTCTTTATTTTTACGATTTTCTACATTGTAGAATAATAGTGAAGACATCAACACTATGAAATAACACAAAAAGTGTTAAACGAATAAACATGTTAGATTCTTCAAAGTAGCCACCCTTTGCCTTGATGACAGCTTTGCACACTCTGGGCATTCTCTCAACCAGCTTCATGAGGTAGTCACCTGGAATACATTTCAATTAAAAGGTGTGCCTTATATATATATATATATATATGTGTATAAATTTTTTGGGGAAAGACATTTTTTACTCAGAAAACTTGGGCGGCCAAATAAAATGGATTTGTGTCGCCAGTTGGGGAACCCTACAGTACATTATACACATACAGTACATCAGATTCAATGTTGCAGTTATACAGTACATTGGTGTCAGGGGTTTATAAAAAACAAAACAAGCTTATAAAATGGTGGCCACTTACCTTATAGTTATTAGGGTCATAAGTAAGTGCATTCCCGAGATGTTCAAATGCTTTTTGGTATTTTCCCAACTGTGAAAGATTATCAACAATCAGTGCGAACAAACATCACCATTCTGGAAAAATTAAATGTACATTTTTTTGGGACACAACATAATAAAAAAAAAAACATTCCACTCCTAAGAGTGTGTTCAGAGTTGATTGCAGACCCACCTGCAGATACAGGAGCCCCAGAGTGGTCAGCAACTCGGCATTCTCTGGAGAGAACCTACACGGAGGGAAAGACACCTCTAATATCACCTTCACGCCTGCAATTACACATAATAATGTCTATCTACACTTTGCCTAATGCAAATGGAAGAACGGAGCTTGGAATTTGCTGATTATTTAATGGGTTCGTTTCAGCATAATTGCAGAGTATTAATTATGACTGGGGGGGAAGAAAATACTTAAAGAAGGAGCCTTGAGAGGAGGGGTGAGGTTGAATTAAGGCTCACAGTGGTTAGTCTAATTAAAAGCAAACCGAGTAGCTGGGCAACTTGATTAATTCATTTACCCAATAGGCAGTAGTAATAATGAACACGGAAAGGCGACCCCATATATACACTGACCTTTGCCAGTACCTTATTTCCCTGGATAGGATGATTATTTAATGGATACTTGGGCTTTGATCCTATATCCATACTGACATAACACGTACTCATACTAAAATACCATTTGCTAGTATGGATGCACAAACAAATGTATTGCTTCGTTCTAAGTAATATGCTAGTGAGGGTATTGAAATAGATTTGGACTTGTACAGTACGTTGAACAAGGCCACGAGTGGCCTTCAGTCAGAGATGATAAGTGAGCCTGATTCAGTTGTTTAGACGATTGAAATCAACAATCGTAGAGTAGAAAATGTTAAACTAGTGTGATTACAACCAGGAACAGATCCCACTGTTCAAAGCACAGCATGTTTTCTTCGTCTTTAGGGATTTTTTTACTCCTCTTTTATTCCATCTTAAATGAACATCATTAATAGCTATGTAGGGAAAATTACCCTTCTGCTGCATAATCATTACTGTGAAAAGGTTGTCTCAAACTCGTATATATTATCATCGCTCTATTATTAAAAAACTCTTCCCTAATGAAGGCTTTAGTGCTTCCAGTTTTTTGAATAATGTAAGTTGTTCCTCTAATATTAAAAACTAACACATTGGGTTTTTAATAACAAAGCAACCTTTCAACAAACCCACATTTTCTTCCATGAGGATGAACTTCTTTTAAACAAAACTTAATTACACTGAATGTTCTCCGTAAATGTCACCTATTCACAATTCTTAAAAAAAAAAAAAATGTCCCTTAGGATATTTTCTAGGGCATATTAGAAGTGGTGCAAAGTTTCCCAACTTTTAGAACATTTTGTTTGAACTTTTAACAATCTCTACATCCAAACGTACTCCACTGCACTCTTGTACACTTCGATGGCTTTGTCCATGTCTCCCGCCAACAAGTGGACCTTTCCCAGTGTCATGAATGTCCTGTCGTGTTTTTTCAACTGCAGGGCTGCATTCAACTGCTCTTCAGACTGGAATACAACAGATACAGTATCTCTACTCCATCATCCACCGTCAAATACTTGTACACTGGCTGAGACGCCATTTCATATTGACATTTGAATGATAAAATAACCCTTTAGTCTAATTACTTCCTTATGAACAGTGTGTGAAAATCCAGCTCATACTTACATTTTGGAAGTCTTTTATGAAGGAATAGCATACACCCAGATTATGGTTGATCTCCTGGAGAAAAATATCAGGGTGGCTATATGGAGCTACAACACAAATCAAAATGGCTGACTATGCATATAGTTCATTGTTCCACTATTAAACCCTGTAGCTGAGAAGCAGTGTGTAAATCCAGGAAGAGCAATGCTGATGGATAAATCTTACGGTGCCAATGGTTACAGGTACAGGCCAAAGATAAGCAACTCTACTGAGTAGAGGAAACCACAATCTTTTCTCTTACCCAGTCTTTCTCATTGAGCTTCCCAGCTTCCTGATAAACCTCAATGGCTGCCTTGTGTTTCCCCAACAGAAAACTGAAGGAAAAAAACAACTATAAATGGAAGTACACGCACAGAGTAACCCTAAATTCAACATCTCCTAAATCAGCTAATGCCCGGTGGGTATTCTGCTGCAAAATGGTAGACGTGCATCACCAAGGCGGATGCCGAACAGTTCCCATCCCTCATACCATATAAACTACTTTGATCTTGTAAGGAACCCTGCACTAACACAATCTTATATCATTATTATATTCTGTATGACCTTTTCCTGGCCTGGGCCTGTAGAGTGATCTGATCAACAGCAGTGTCTCCCCCCAGGCAGGCTCAGGGCTGAGGCAGGGGTACTCTCTACTCACAGCGATCGAGCCACTTGTTTGAGGTTGTCGGGGCTGGTGGGATTGAGGATGGCACAACTCTGGAACAGCTCCAGGGATGGCTGGATCTGCCCCTCCAGACGCAAGATTAGTGCTTCATTGCAAGAAAACAGGCTTTTATGTTAGCATGAAAAGGCGTTAAACCGACACATTAAATTCTAAGGCGCAGTAGGGGGTAGAAGCCTTTTTGGGGGAGGAAATGTTACATCTAACGCTTGGTTTTGACTGGAATAGACTAGAGCTCTGTTGTGGTTGGGATAAACCGTTTGAACGTGATGAACACATGATGAGGGATGTGGAACGTTATGTAGTATGGCTTCTTACCTTGTACGTATATGGCATATTCACACATTCCCTGGGTCTCCTGTAGCTGCTCTTTGATCATTGCCTTTGGGAAACAACGAACATGATCTCTGCTCCAAACTGATGTTACAAGAATATTGCAAGAACTGAATATGGACAGTATTTCCTAAGTTGGTAGTCTCTTCCCACAGCCGCTATCGCCAACACACTGGGGTGGAGTGCCATGAGTCTGGCAAGGAAGACTAATACATTGGCTACACTCAGTTTTGTGATTGACAGATAAAGCATTCCTATGACAACTAAGACAGACATACAGGTAACTGGCAAAATAATGTCAAAAATACCTTTTAAAAGTGTCTTTGCTCGCTTTGAGGACAATACGGTGCCACTGACACGGCCTGTTACCAAAACCTGCGGGCTCTCCTTCACCGCAGCCAACGTGAGTAAAACATTTAAACGTGTTAACCCTCGCAAGGATGCCGGCCCAGACGGCATCCCCTAGCCACGTCCTCAGACAATGCGCAGACCAGCTGGCTGGTGTGTTTACGGACATATTCAATCAATCCCTATCCCAGTTTGCTGTTCCCATATGTTTCAAGAGGGCCACCCTTGTTCCTGTTCCCAAGAAAGCTAAGGTAACTGAGCTAAACGACTATCGCCCCGTAGCACTCACTTCCGTCATCATGAAGTGCTTTCAGAGACTAGTCAAGGATCATATCACTCCACCCTACCTGACACCCTAGACCCAATCTAATTTGCTTACCGCCCGAATAGGTCCACAGACGACGCAATCACACTGCCCACTGCCCTAACCCATCTGGACAAGAGGAATACCTATGTAATACCTATGTTCATCGATTACAGCTCAGCATTTAACACCATAGTACCCTCTAAACTCGTCATTAAGCTTGAGACCCTGGGTCTCGACCCCGCCCTGTGCAACTGGGTCCTGGACTTTCTGACAGGCCGCCCCCAGGTGGTGAGGATAGGAAACAACATCTCCACCCCGCTGATCCTCAACACTGGGACCCCACAAGGGTCCGTTCTCAGCCCTCTCCTGTACTCCCTGTTCACCCATGACAGCGTGGCCATGCACGCCTCTAACTCAATCATCAAGTTTGCAGACGACACTACAGTGGTAGGCTTGATTACCAACAACGACAAGACGCACTACAGGGAGGAGGTGAGGGTCATCGGAGTGTTGTGTCAGGAAAATAACCTCACACTCAACGTCAACAAAACAAAGGAGATGATCGTGGACTTCAGGAAACAGCAGAGGGAACACCCCCCTATCCAAATCGATAGGGCAATAGTGGAGAAGGTGGAAAGTTAAGTTCCTCGGCGTAAACATCAGGGACAAACTGAAATGGTCCACCCACACAGACAGCGTGGCGAAGAAGGCTCAACAGCACCTCTTCAACCTCAGGAGGCTGAAGAAATGTGGCTTGTCACCAAAAACACACAAACTTTTACAGATGCACAATTGAGAGCATCCTTTTGGGCTGCATCATCGCCTGGTATGGCAACTGCTCCGCCCACAACCGTAAGGCTCTCCAGAGGGTAGTGAGGTCTTCACAATGCATCCCTGGGGGCAAACTACCTGCCCTCCAGGACACCTACACCACCTGATGTCACATGAAGGCCAAAAAGAGGAGAACAACCACCCGAGCCACTGCCTGTTCACCCCACTATCATCCAGAAGGCGAGGTCAGTACAGGTGCATCATAGCTGGGAGACTGAAGAACAGCTTCTATCTCAAGGCCATCAGACTGTCAAACAGCCACCACTAACATTGAGTGGCTGCTGCCAACATACTGACTCAAATCTCTAGCCACTTTAATAATTAAAAATTGGATGTAATAAATGTATCACTAGTCACTTTAAGCAATGCCACTTTATATAATGTTTACATACCCTACATTACTCATCTCTTTTGTTTTTACTGTACTCTATACCATCTACTGCATCTTGCCTATGCCGTTCAGCCATTGCTCATCCATATATTTATATGTACATATTCTTATTCATTCCATTAGACTTGGTAGTTGTTGTGAAATTGTTAGATTACTTGTTAGATATTACTGCACAGTCGTAACTAGAAGCACAAGCATTTCGCTACACTTGCATTAACATCTGCTAACCATGTGTAAGTGACCAATAAAATGTGATTTGATTTAATAGGGCGTTAGGCCAACCCGAGCCAGAACAGCTTCAATGCACCTTGGCATATATTCTAGAATTGTCTGGAACTCTATTGGAGGGATGCGACACCATTCTTCCACAAGAAATTCCATAATTTGGTGTTTTGTTGATGGTGGTGGAAAATGCTGTCTCAGGCGCCGCTCCAGAATCTCCAATAAGTGTAAGTGTTCAATTAGGTTGAGATCTGGTGACTGAGATGGCCATGGTATATGGTTTCCATAGTTTTCATGCTCATCAAACCATTCAGTGAACACTCGTTCCCTGTGGATGGGGCCATTGTCATCCTATGGGGGCATGGCCATGGTAGCCAAAACATTCTATACATGACCCTAAGCATGATGAGATGTTAATTGCTTAATTAACTCAGGAACCACTCCTGTGTGGAATCACCCATTTCAATATACTTTGTATCTCTCATTTACTTAAGTGTTTCCTTTATTTTGGCAGTTACCTGTAGTAAACCAACATGCTTGGTTCATTCCCATTTTCACCCACAACAAGTGTTATAACAGCTGTTATTACAAAACTGTACTTCTGAGATTGTGTAGTGGGTTCATTCATTATTTTATTTATTTAACTACGCATGCAGGGTAGGAGAAAAATAGCATGCGCTAGTAGCATTTTCAAATTTCCAGACGGAACACAGCTTGAAACAGAAGATTACATCACTATCTTCTCAGCAGAAGACACTAAGACAAAGTGAGGGGGGAGGGAGCCTTCATTATTTGCATGCTGTCTAGGCTGACAGAAAGGTCAGTGTGACACCAATGCACATTAAACAAGGGGGAATGAATGACAGTCAGGGACTGGACCAGACCACCGGGAGAGACAGCGCGGCAGGGGGGGGCCTACCTTGCAGGTCTCATAGTCTTTGCGGATGTAGTGCAGGTGGATGAGCCAGTTCCTCCTCTCCAGAATGGGAAGTTCCGGAGCTGAGGAGGAGAGGCAGAGTAGACATTCAGGGGTGATGAGGAGACGGCATATTGGCCCGATACCAAACAAACCCCTCCACCCTTTCTCATTTAAGGCCCTTGTTGACCCGCACTGATAAGAATATATTTAATAGAACAATCCATGACGTGGTCAGAAATCAAGTACAGAAAAAACGGTCTCATTCTGACCTCTCAGAACAACTGAAGCTGACATTACTGTATATGAGTTGAGTCATGCTGCCAGTGAATGGCCATTTCATGTTATACTATCTCAAATCAAAGTTTATTGGTCGCGTACACAGATTTGCAGATGTTATCGCAGGTGCAGGGAAATGCTTGTGTTTCTAGCTACAACAGTGCAGTAATACCTAGCAATACAAAACAATACAAAAAAAGTAAAAAGAAAGAAATGTAGAAATATCAATAAGATATGTAATTCAATTAAGACATATTTATTGCATTTTCAATGATAGTCTCTTCTGAATTATCTCTTTAAAAGTTATGGTCATTTTATTACCTGAAACTACGGTGCTCTGCATCAGTCTTTAATAAGACAAGGACTGATGCAACAAAAACCCTTCGGGCTACTTTCCTCAGACATAATAAGTAAGTTAGATAATAGTTATAGTACTGCTAATTGTTAGTTACAGACAATGATGTTGTTTTATTAAGCCTCTGCCTTTAAGATATTATCCTTGTTGCCCAGGCAACCGTGTCTTTAACAAGCTCAGTGCTCCTGACAGGAATGAGAAGGAGCACATGCTACAGACAGACAGACAATGGGGAACATGAAATTCAATACAGTAGGATATATTTGGTGAGCTAAGATGGCCATGCCAACCATGCTTCTGTATAACAGTACTGGAAACCTTTCCTCTAGCAGAACACAATTGTATTCAAGATAGCTGCCATTGTAATTCCAAATAGAGTAACTTCTTTGATTTCAGTAATCCTGTTATCTTGTACCTACCTACCTGTGAGGCAGCAATAGGACACTGGCTATATGAAATGAAGCTGCCTGAGACTACACTACAGGGTAGGTTAGTGCCTGTGGAAAAAACTGTGATTTACACCAAAGCTCCCCTCTGTTTTATCTCGCCAATTGTTAAGTCGGAGCTCCAGTGTCTCACAGCAAGAACCTCGACTGGAAGCCCACTCTAACCCCACAGAGAAAGCCTTCCCTTTCCCCCTGTTCGCTGAGTGGTAGACTGCAGTGCATGGAGACGGCATCTCCCCTCTCATATTTGCCGCATCAGATTTGGAGTGGCCTTATTTGTGGGCTTAATCCGCTTTGGCTCCTGCCGAGACAGCAATAATATTCTTGTCTCTGGGTTTCAGCTGCAGCCCTGTGGCACTTTAAGTCCACTCTTACTAAAGCTGGGCAGATTTTGAGGAGGGGGGGGGGGGGGGGGGGGGGGGTTCGTCTGTGACATGTCTTCATGGGACAATAAAGAGAGAAGCAGCAATAGGAAGAGGAACCCAGCATGGAACCGTCCAAATATAGCCAGCGAAAAGGTTTCATCCCCACAACAAAAATCCTCTCATTGTATGCATGATCTCGGTAATGTGTAGAGAGAGAGGAGACAGCTTTGTATTATTCTGTTAGCTATAAAAAAAAAAAAAGTCCAGCTGAGCAAAGAGGATAAGTTGGAGCAGAATGCTTGAAGAAAAGCCTGCCGAGATTAAAAGACCCCTGAAGCGGATCAAGTTCACTCTTCAACTTGTCACCTCTTTGGAAATTGAGGTCAAGTGGAAGAACTGTGCGTTAGTGTTTCTCCTACAATTGTTTTGTATCAATAACATGACTTCTGTAGTGGGCTGCACAACAATATGAGTTGGCACACAAAATACAGTGGGTGATGTATGAGGGGGCCTAAGGGAGATATCATGGCCTTTTAAATGTTTTATTAAAAGGTCAAATTCTGTGGGATGGATGAAAACAATATCTACAAGCTATTCTATACGAATGCTAGGCCTATATATTTTTTACTGTGTTCTGGAATATGGTTGCAAGTTTCTGTCAGCTTAACCATTAGAAAAAGGGTAAGGGCGCCCTCTTTAGTCAAATAAAATATATGTTTAAAGTCTGTAACACACTGCAGCGAGCATTAATTCAATTCTGGCATTTTGACTTAGTCTCGTCCCTATGCAACACTGAGGGTCAGGTTTCAATGACAGACTGTTTTGACAACTACTACAAAAAATTACTCCGCGGTGGGTCCTCTTCAGACAGATCACGAAGCAGACATGCCAGAATGTCGTGATTCGAAACCAAAGTTTGCATGCAAAACATTTAAAGTAGTTAATGCAAACTAGCCACTTGTGAAATGCACTCATAAAAAATAACCTACGTGATCTTCACCTTGCTAGCTACTATTTTGTATTTTATTCAAGCGGAAAAGGCAGTGACTAGGCAGCAGCGGATGCTGCTGAGGGGAGGACGGCTCATAATAATGGCTTTTAATGGAGTCAATGGAATGCTATTAAAGACATCAAACGTGTTTGATGCCATTCCGATGACTGTATTCCAGCCATTATTTTGAGCCATCCTGCGCTCAACAGTCTCCACTGGTAGGCAGTGACGTGGTTCCTCTGTCAAACTGACGTTCTATTACGTACAGACGCTGTTATGCTGGAGCATTTTTTAATTATGGGAGGGAACCTGGATGTCAAGAGTAATTTTGACTAGGGTGACCTTAGTAAATGCTGTCAGTTAGCCAAACCATTTCCCCTTAATAAATAGGCCTGTAGCATCATGTGTTTTTTCTGTATAACTAATGCCCTCCACTGTCATGTTAAAACACAGGTGTATGTGACATTTCAATGGAAAACTGTAGAGTCACTGTTAAGTTATTAGACATTTACCTTTTGGAGCCTGGCGTTTCTTCATCTCAGAGGCCACTGGGAGCTGAAAAAGAGGGAGATCCATGAGGCAACAAATTGGGATGTGGTCAGGGAGTCTGAATTTTGGAGCAACTCCTGGCCTGCATCCTGCCACCTTCTTTACCATTTCCTTCTGAGGATGCGTTGTACACTACACCTGGACCATCAGACTCTATTGGTCACAGACAGCCATTAAACACTACACCTGGACCATCATCCTCTATTGGTCACAGACAGCCATTAAACACTACACCTGGACCATCATACTCTATTGGTCACAGACAGCCATTAAACACTACACCTGGACCATCATACTCTATTGGTCACAGACAGCCATTAAACACTACACCTGGACAGCCATTGTACACTACACCTGGACCATCATACTATTTTGGTCCCAGACAGCCATTATACACTACACCTGGACCATCAGACTATTTTGGTCACAGACAGCCATTATACACTACACCTGGACCATCATACTCTATTGGTCACAGACAGCCATTAAACACACCACCTGGACCATCAGACTATTTTGGTCTTTGGTAGACTAGAACACTTAGTGAGTTTGATGCAGCTAGCAGGCCCTTTACTAGGCATGGCATGGATCTAGAGACAACATGCCTGTGTCCTTTTATGTAGGAGCTTTAATACCCTCATTACCTCTTTCACCACCTTTTGTTGTGAGGCTTTCGCTTCCCGTATAACTCACTTTAACATAACATATCTACAATACAAAATCAATAATACAGCAACATCAACAGTAGTGTGTAACAATAACACATTGTTACACACTACTCTATGTAATTGTGATTGGAGCCCAAGAAGAGTAGCTGCAGCCAATGGGGATCTGGAATAAATACAAAATACTGTGTTTGGTATTTGTTAAAATGCAAGATTTGTCTGTGCTTTGTTGCCAAGTTTATTTGTTACATTTTCTATCACAGATAGTTTTTTTGTGTGGGTTTAAAATATTCAATTAAGTCTAAAATCTGTTACTAATTTCATTGAGTGTTGATTTGATTGGACTAAATTACATTGCGATGACTTTGCTCTACACATGTTCATAAAACACCTTTATTGAGGAGCTCTTCCAAGAACAAAGCGTTCAAGTAAAAACATCTTAAAAGTATAAAGTAATGTAACATAACGTTCACGTGAAAAAAAATCGTACAAATACAAAGTCTAAAATAACATTCACAAACATCTTGAAAACATCTTGTGCAAAAGGAAATATCATTCAAACAAAAACAATTTTTTAAAATGTTGCGCTGCAAATTCACGTTGTTACAAAAGTATATAGATATTTTTTTTGCACAGCCACAACTTGAGCACCGCGGTACTTGGCACTAATCACAAACAACTTGCACCACAAAGCTAAAACATCAGTGCACGGTTATGATGGTGTCATGTAAAGAGGCCCTAATTGCATCCCGTACAGTAGCAACACTTTCCTCCACTGGCCCTTGTAGTAAACTATGGTCTTGATCTGTGAGCTTAGCCTCTGTCTGCTGATGATCCTGGCCAATAATGTTCCGGTTCCATTCAGCCAGAAACTGTTCTTTCTACAACTGATCTTGGCCAATGTTTCATTCATGCCAGAAACAATTCTTTCTTCAGTTCGCACACATTGTGCAGTATGCAACACGCCGTTACAGTGTCTGTCGTCAACTTAACGTCAATGTTGATGCACTTCACCAAACGTCCCTTCAAGCATCCTAAGACGTAGTTAATAGCCACCCTGGCAGAACTCAGGTGGTCATTAAACTTCTGCTGGTGGTTATTCAGAGATGTGTCCTGGGAAAAGCCTGTCATTAACCACCTCTTCAGTGGCTACGCTGGGTCTCCTACCGGATGAACTGGCATCTCTACACCAATGACAATCGCTGAACTCTGTGGAAGAGGAGAATAATTGTAGATTCAGAAACAATTGTATACATGCAGTAAATAGGTCATTACTATGCTTGCATAGGTTTTTAGTTATGTGCTTATTCTCTATAACTGAAGCAAAATCAGATGTTTAATCACATACTTCCTGGGGAAAAAGATGCGCCCCCCCCCCTGCCAGTCTGAAATGATCAGAGTTGGCCAATACTCTCACCCCCTGTGCGATCTAGACACCCCATATAGACATCAGTGAAGCTAGAAAAAGACAAACTGCTCAAATGTGGCTTATATCACCAAGTGGTAACATGGCCTCTATTTGTTTGTCAAAACAGAAATTATATGAGCAGCAGAACACTTACCTGAGGTTGTGATCAGCAACGGCCTGCAACACAGAATAATGCTGCCCTTTGCTGTTCAAGTAGTCCTTTGGATATTATTTTGAGGCAGTGATGGGGATGTGTGTCTCACCGATGGTCACCAGCACATTGCGGATACCCAAGCTGCTTAAACCCACAGATGGTGGCTAGGATGTCTTTACCACCGGGTAGCGAAATAAAGCGGTTGTGCTTGTCTTCACGACAGGTGCAGTCACCTGTCGTAGAATGATGCAAACAGTGGAAACACCACCTCCAAATAAACTTTAAATAATCTGGTGCTCGCTTGGTGTTGCACACCACCACCAAAAATAGAGCAAACCTTCGACGGTATTCAATTGTGTTTCAGACATTGGTGGTCTGTTTAGTTCCCAGACTCTACTAACTGTGCAAGGTGTTCAAATGTGGTCTGAGTCATGCGGAACTGTTTGCGCCTTTGATCGTCGTCAAAATCATCCAACATCATACTGCAAACATCTTCACCGGGTCTTCGACCCCGCTTCCACACACCTCGAAAGCATGTTGCATCCTCGATTGCTGCTTCTTTCGTCAGTACATATAGTGGTTGTAGCGCGTAAACGCAAAAACCGTCGTCGTCTGTGCTGTCGTTCAACGTCATACCGTTGTCTGCTCAGGCGTATATTTTGAGTGAAATTATTCTGACAACTAGAAAGTAGACTCGGCATGCTCTATTGCAATTTCACTACAGCATTATTTACCAAATGCAGTAACGAAAGTACCTTAATAAGGCTGGCTCCAGCAACACTTTCATCCGCCATGTTTGCTGTCCAACAATAACAGCGTGTCGCCGACTAGTAATGACGACTTCACATCTGCTTGTGGCGTCCAGTAATATTGGTCGTCATTAAGAACGCAAGATAAATCATTGAACTATTTGAATTGAATGTACACTAATTATCGACAGATGGAATAAAGGCATACTCCTTGATTTCGTGAGTTTAGCTAATTATCGAGCTAAACAAAACCTGTTAATGTAGCATGTTGTGATAATTAGGTTAAGATTAGGTAAGGGGTTAGGGTTAGTTAAAATGCAAAACCTTCCAACTTTTGACGTTAATTTGACAAAAGATGGATCCCTTTTTTAGCCATGGCCCCATACGGAGCTGTAACGTCAACAATTACTGCTGTAATGACTTTATTAGCATTAACAAGCTAGTCGTTAGCTAGCGGCTATGTTTTCAGCTAGCTAGAGCTGGAGAATGCTAAGCAAGACGTTTCTAGACATATTACACTGCTAACAACAAACATCCCAGCTAGTTATATCCAAGACATTGCAGATTTTATTCGGTTTACCATTGTAATTCCAATTCATAACAAGTAAATTATCCTCACAGTTAGTGTGTTTTCTTCGTCCGCCATCTTGACAGCGCAGGATGCTGTTGCCATGGTTACGCTAGAACGGGGTATTTTTGAGCTCTGTTTCAAAAAGCCTTACCAGTAGCTAGATTATGAAGGACTTCTGTTTCTATCATCTCTGGCACTGCAGGGTTGGGGAAATTACTCTGAAAATATAGTTTACCAAGCTACCAATTACTAAACACTAAAATAAGTTAAACTGCACTAAATCTACCCTTTAGAAAAAACAAAGTTGACTTCAGGAGTAGTAGTTCACAACACAAACTACTTCGTGATAAATGACCATAATTCGACATTCATATGGTCCCCCTGCCTGTGTGGGATCGATTCCGGGCACTCCTGTATCTCCCCTTTTATTCATGTTGGTCACACTGTCACAATATACAATGTGACAGTGTCTGATGGTCCAGGTGTAGGTTACAATGCATCCTCAGAGGGGAATGGTGAAGAAGGTGGCAGGATGCAGGCCAGGAGTTGCTCCAAAATTGAGACTCCCTGACCAAAGGTGCAATGATTGAAGTGGGCAATTTTGCCAAAAATGTGTATGGAACTTACAGGCAGATTATCAATGATATCCTCGAGTACAATTTTGATATTGATTTGCAAAAGGATAAAGATCTTATTAAAAATATCATCCTCAACTTACGATTAGTCGAAAAGAAAACAAGGCCAAATTTGAAAGGCATGTTAAGTAAAGAAAAACATGAATTGTTACAAGAAACTTTAACAATTGTGCCTCCCAAAAAAAGTAAATATGCAATAATTTCAGGTGACATGGAGGTCACTCGGGCATCAGCTGTGTCAAAAGATCAGAGACTTAAAGAAGTAACAAAAAGAAGACGACTAGATTTAATGAGGAAAAAGAGAAAGTTTCACAGCAAGGAAGATGAAGACAGACCAATTTGAAAGAGCCAGACAAGTTTCTCAGTGTGTTAGGACAGAGAGCGTCTTTACTGAGACTGATTCAACACAATTTTCTGATGAGACTGAAATACTTGGCCATGAGAATGGATCTGCTGACCGCTGCATAAAGGAAGAGACTGATCTGGACTTCATATCTCTTCAGGCTGTTAAGATGGAGACTATCAACACAGAGACAATGTAATAGAGTGTTATGCTGAAGCAGTGCACAGACGTGTTATGAACCAATCTGTAATGGTCTCCACAGTGACAAAAACAGCTGCTCTACCTGGGAAATCTGAAAGAAATGTCAGGCGTAAAAAGGCAGGTCAAGGAAAATTAGTGTCTAACAGGATACAAAAAGCAAATAACATAAAGGAAGTGAAATATCAGACGATAGCCAACGATATCTGCTCAATAAATGACTGAATTAAGGCAGCCCTCCGCTGGAGGGAAGGTTGAGGACCCATACCCCAACTGCAAGAAAATAGGTGTAGATTTCCATGTTGGATCTGGAGCAAAACAGAAACTTAACACAGGTCTACTGTCTAATGGGGTAATGACTGAGGTTTCACATTTTGCCAAAGAGATGAATCGATCTCACGCACATGTCATCTGTGATATTTTAGATTACAACTTTGATCTTGGTTTGCAAAATGATCAACGGCATGAATTCGCAATTCGGACTATGGTGAAAGTAAAGTACTTGATGGGGAAGTCCAGACTGCAAAGACCTGACTTGATAACAAAAGTCTTCAAACTTCCTGATCCAAGGGCAATTCCTGTATCAAAAACACATGTAAGATCCAGCCTTTTAAATGACATTGTGTCATTTCATCTGAGATTGAATAAAGATGTAGAAATACAGCAATTGGTTATAAAGAAGGAGGAGGAGGAATGTGTCTCTATAATGTCCTTTGAAGAAGATGGGCTGGTTGAGTATGAAAAGGGCCAACAGGACAACACTCTCTCTGATGAACTTTGACCTTGATGCCAGCCAGGTATCTCCTCATCGTGTCAAAGAGACCATGTCTAATGAAACAGATGTATCACTATCTGATGAAGAAGCAGTACACAGACCTACAAGGGACCAATCTCTTATGACATCTGCAACAGAAGATAAAACAATGATCCTCTACCCCCTTTGTAAGAAAATAGGTTTAGACCTTGACGTGAAATCAAAAGGTGAGGGAAAAGAAAAACTTGACTTTTGTTTATTGACTAGAGGTGTAATTCTTGAAGTTGCAAAGTTTGCGGCCCATGTGTGTGGAACCTACAGGCATATTGTCTCTGCTGTTCTCGAGTACAATTTTGATCTTGATTTCTCAAAAAATGTAGATCTCCTTGAAAATATAATTCATAACTTAAGATCAGTCAAGAAGAAAATGAAAAGTCGAAGTTGGAGACTGAAAGGCAAAAAAGTTTAAATTGCTAAAAGAAAAGTTCTCAATGGCGCCTCAATGGAAACGTTCTGGGGTTCTAAATGTAACAAAAGAAAGGCCACTGAATTACAGGAGGAAAAATAAAAAAGAGAAGCTTTAATAGCAAAGAAGATGCAGGAAGACAGGAAATTTTGACATTTTCACTTAGGGGTGTACTCACTTTTGTTGCCAGCGGTTGAGACATTAATGGCTGTGTGTTGAGTTATTTTGAGGGGACAGAATTTACACACTACATTTATACAAGCTGTACACTCACTACTTTACATTGTAGCAAAGTGTCATTTCTTCAGTGTTGTCACATGAAAAGATATACTCAAATATTTACAAAAATGTGAGGGGTGTACTCACTTTTGTGATATACTGTATATATAAAAGTGAAATTAAGAAATCATAAAGAGTAATGTCAGAGTCCGGCAGTCATGGGTGCACACAGGGAGTACAGGAGGGGGCTGAGCACACACCCCTGTGGGGCCCCCGTGTTGAGGATCAGAGCGGCAGAGAGTTTGTTGCCTACCTTCATCTTCTTTATATTAGTATGATACCTCACAGTTTATCTTAGTCATGCTGTTCCATTAATACAGAGGTTTAGTCTGAATAGTCTTTGTGGATTCCCTTGGCCTCCCTTTCACTTGCCTGGTCCTGACTTTGAAACATGAAGACTGAAAACAGCAAAAGAACAAAGCCATTTAAAAGGTTATTGTTTTATTTTATTATTGATTTTTACTGGACTGGGACAGGCTGTTTTATCTTTTCATATTTTTGTTGGTGGGATCAATAAGTTATCAAGTTTTCATCAAGTCTATATTCATCCATTTTTGACCTAAGGAAGTACACTGCTTTTATCCACAATTTGAAAGTAAAAAATAAGATATTCTTGAAAAGGATGAGTTTCACTGGATCAAAAGGTAATGCAGTGTGTTCATGACCCATCTGTGTGCTGTTAGTTATTGTAGCTAATAACGTTAATCAAGTTCATGTCAATTTATACAGTAATCTTTCTTTTATTTATTCATGTCCTATTTAGACTGAAGTTCCAATAACATCGACTTAAACGTGTAATTAATGTAGGCTAATTGTAATTGTTTGTTCTGATAACGGCATACACGTGTTTTCACAGGTGATGCTAATGTATGTTTCCAGCAGCAGTGTCCCTAAAGCTGCAGGGTCTTATCGTTCCTTCTTCATGTTGGACTGAACTGTTTCAACTCTTCATAAGTGAAAACCTCAAAGCCCTAAAGGAGTGTTGTCAATCTTTTTAGTCACTGGTTAGTCAAATAATTGATTAAATACTTATTGTTTTTCTCTTTTCATCCCAGCTTATATTACTGTTATTCTCATCTAGTGGGGGAGAAGGAGGCCATCTACAGTATGACAGGAGCAGAGGTGTGTTCACCCAGAGAAGGAGACCATCTACAGTATGACAGGAGCAGAGGTGTGTTCACCCAGAGAAGGAGGCCATCTACAGTATGACAGGAGCAGAGGTGTGTTCACCCAGAGGAGGCCATCTACAGTATGACAGGAGCAGAGGTGTGTTCACCCAGAGAAGACCATCTACAGTATGACAGGAGCAGAGGTGTTCACCCAGAGAAGGAGACCATCTACAGTATGACAGGAGCAGAGGTGTGTTCACCCAGAGAAGGAGACCATCTACAGTATGACAGGAGCAGAGGTGTGTTCTTATTTAATGAACAGATTTCCTGCTTGCCATACTAGAGGGAGATACTGGTTGTCTTTCAATTCCACACCATGGGATGATTGACCTGGATCTTAACCAGAACAGACTTCACCAGACACAGTAGAAATGAGGTCACAGGAAACAGACTGATTTGTGAAGAGGGACTACATCACCCAGAAAGCATTGCAGCAGCGTGTCCCTGGAGGCCCACAGCTTTGTTGGATGTAATGCATTGTTCTCGACCTCTGAGTGTTTGGAAATAGGACTTGTAAACTTGGTGCATCAAGTTGCATGCATTCACGTACCTTGAACCAAGGTCAACCTAAGTACCGAGGTCAACCATAAACGAACAGTTCAGCTATCATGCTGGTATGAAACGGCAGTTGAAAATAGCTTTTCCAGATCAGTCCAAACGTTCCTCCTGACTGTTATAATCAACATGTTTGAATGCTAAAATGATATGGGACTACGTTTTTCTATTGAAACGCTTGAATCACTTTCATATTTTTGGTTATAACCTGGACAACTTTTGAGCTCGTTTTTTTTGCTTTTAAAAATAGTACTAAAAACTAACTTTTGTTGGTTTATATTAAACTACTAGTTTTTGTTGTTTCCACTAAGACTGTAATGTCATTGTAATTGGCAACAGTGTGGTGATTTTAACTCACGTCTCTAAAGATAAACCACTCCAGTTCTTAGTCCATGAAAAGAGGTCAATTTAATAGTTAAATGGTAACTTGATATAGCTCCTTGTGGTTCGACTTTCATATGGTCCCCCGGATGGAATCCCGGTCCCTGTATCTCCCCTTTATTCATATCTGTCACAATAAACAATAAAACATTTATTTAAAAAACAAATCTGATTAGATAAAATCAAATTAAATAACTCATAGTCAATTTCTCAAATGATCTGTATTTTAGAGTTCGCTGTCATATTTGTTTTCCCCTGCGTTGTCGGATAGCTCATATTAATTGTATAGATGTTTTTAGATAACGAATTCTCTGTGACTAAATGGGACTGTTGATGGGTCAGCTAGTTTAGGTACAATAGGCTGCAGTAATGCTGTATGATAGAAGCCAGGCTGCATGTTGCTGTAAAATCCCTAAGAGGATACAAATGGTTGAATCAGGATCCAAGTGCCGTTCGTCCCCAAATTGCACGCGAGAGGAAAGCGGGGAGACATCACCACCCTACGACATGTAGGGCTGTTGGCTGTTGGTTATTTACGTACAGCTTCCTGTTGGTTGATTCTGATACTTTCCAAGTGGAAAAGTTGGGTTGCGTCTTTCTACAATGACTTTCCTAGTTCCAACAGCACTTGAATGCCCCACAGGCAGGCAGAAAGCCTGGGCATGTACCTTTTTTTATTTAAAAAAATATATATATTTGATGTTCAAGAGAGAGCAAAGAAATGCATCCATTTATTGAATAATAGCAGTAACAATAGATCTATAAATTACTTCAGAGATAAGTCGTAAAAATCCCTCAGACAAAATAACAGCTTTGTAACATGTCAGACATATGTACAGTGACAAACAGATTTGACCCTTGACCTCCAGAAGGACAGCCATCCTGGAGAGTTACTCGGTGTGCACTGTGCAGGCTTTCATTCCATCCCTACTTGATTCGACCAAATCAGAAGCTATCAGCTAGTCATGCAAGGCCCTGATGAGTAGTTGAATTAGGTGTTAGAGCAGGGCTAAAACAAAAGCCTGCACACTCAGTAGCTCTCCAGAAGAAGGGTTGGACACCCCTGTGCTAGATAATACCCAGTAACAGTACACTACCCAATAGAAGGATCAGATAAACACACACGTATCTGGACAAACATTCAGAACACGGACGGATCATAATGGTAGTTAATAGGCAGAAGGTGAGGCTCATTTAAAGTCATGTCTCAGTGAGTTTTAGGCTCAAAAATAAATCTCAGTAAACCAGTGTCAGCTACATAACATCAGAGTTGACATATCAGGAACCAAACAGCGGTAGTGTAGCAAGACTGCAAATGTCCAGTAGACAGCATAGTGACATTTCAGAAAAAGTGTAGAGTAACCGTACATTAAAAATAATAATATGCCTGTGTTGTAACTACTACCCAACAACTAAAATCAAGAATGTAAATCTATTTTTTGATCGTTGCTGTATTAGAAGTCATGACTTGGTTTACTGCAATCTTTAGGGTTATTGTACTGAACTTTACTTTAGGCACATATCCACAATCAATAACTAACTATTCATTAATACATTTAGATCATCATGTAATTACTCAAATCATTCATTCATTTGTCCTGTCAGCTCATTCCTCCAACCACTCACTCATTCTCACATGGCTGTAACTATATTATATTCTTCTATTCTTGCACTAAATACATTCAATCTTCCAGAAATGTCTATGAGCATGCCACAGTACCCACATTGACTGGTCTATATCTCATTCATAGAGAAAAAATAATTAAGTGTCAATTTAAAACTAACTCGTCCTTTGTCTGATTTGTAAGAAAAGATCCCACCTGTCCTGACGTCATAATACCAAAGCCACCAACTCCAAAATGTAGTGGTGACAGCACAGAAGTGGTTCTATGTTCATTAAAGTAACTGTCCCATGTTAATATTTCTATGAAATATGACCTATAATTATGCACAATATGACAAATTGTTTTCCTTCCAATTAAAATAAATAAATAATGAAGTACGATAAACAAAAAAAAAACAGCTATTCTGTGTTGGAATGGTGTGGGCGTATACCGGTTATTAAAAATATTACTGCGAGTAGACCACTGATTGGCCAGCTCATCCTGCTCTGAGGAAATAGCAAGCATTTTTTAAACTGTCTGGAGGTGTTTTTTTTCTCACAAAAATATGAGTATAGGATGAGTCAACAACATTATTTGGGTAGGAGTTAACAGAACATGAACTTTTAAAAGTGTGATTTTCACTGGAAAGTTACTTTAAAGTACAGTAGGAGGGATACTAACATGTGGTGGTGCACTAACATCTGCGTATACATGATTTCCCATTTAGTTAAACCGTCACCCAATATCTTCATTATTGTAGCTACAAAAACACAGCAGTTGCCTTATCATACTTCAGCACGTCCAACCCTACTGAGGGATTGAAGAACAGTAAAATATGAAATCACAAAAAAAATCTAAGAAATAAAACCATTCATCCCTTCAATATATTATGATCAGCGCAAAAATAAACCTCAACAACAATGTAAACTTCACAAAATAAAATGTAATTCCTTCAGTAGACATTTCAGTGTTTTTACCTCAGATGCCCACTTCGGTAACATTTTTGTACCCAAACCCTTGTAATACAAGGATCTCCAACTTCAGTCTTGGACAGCCACTGGGTACGCAGGCATTGTTCCAGCCTAGCACCAACACACCGGATTGAACAAAAATCAAGGTGGAGACTGAAGACCGTGATCAGTTGAGTATTTGAAACGTGTGTGTTAGTGTTAGGAAAGAACAGAATCCTGCACTAACAGTGGCTCTCCACAACTAGAGTTGGAGATCTCTGCGTTAACGGTACAGTATGTCCTGAGAAGAGGACCTGAGTGTCTGGATAGGGCAGGACAGTGAGGAAGAAGAGAACATAACGAGGTAAAGACTAGGCTATGGGACAGAGCGCAATTGATATACTGAATAAAAATACAACTTAATTGGAGATTGTGTTTTCATAATGATAAGCGCCATGCTGGTACCAAACTATTTCATTCTAGTGAGGATTAAAATGACAATGTAAAGTATTCTAGGGAGAGCATTCCTCATTTGCTAGGAGCATAGTGTAATAGCATTAAAACCTACAGGAGACGAGCAAGACAGATTACGCATTCGCTTTCTGAAAGTATCACATTCCACTTAGAATGAAAATGAAAATGTACATTATTGTCATGGAATGTTTGGTACCAACATGGAGGACACTTTGCCAAACTCTGGTGCCCAAACACAAACCAACCCTAGCCCCCTACCAGCTAGACACCCCAATCCCAAACCAACCCTAGCCCCCTACCAGCTAGACACCCCAATCCCAAACCAAACCCCCATACCAGCAAGACACCACAATCCCAAACCAACCCCCCAGACACTTGGATAAGTCCAATCAACATGGTAATAGCTCCATTTATACCCTCTGATCAGCTAGCAGAGTTTCCACCACATTGAATACACGGGGCTAGTGGTTGAAATGGGATTATGCATCAATGGCTGTGGTTAGAGAATGTCCATGATACAGCAGTAAATTGTAATGTTCCTGTATACCAGTCTAGTTTCTGTCCTGTCAGCCATTTCTGTTGCCTCTGCAGAGACACTGAGGCCATGGGACAAAACGGGGCTTGGAGTGAGTGAGAGGTGCCTAGAAAGGTTAGGAGGAACCTGGCCCTGTGGCTTTAGGATCACTAGCGTCCTTGGAAGGCCCCCTGGGCGGCTGAGGAGGCGGCGCTGGCCGCAGCGCTCTGAAAGGTCTGGTTGGTGAGGACCCCCGAAGAGAACTCCTGCTGGGCCTTGGTGAAGTTGGCCCCCGTCCGACGATAGTTGGAGTGGACCTGACAAGGGGGAGAAGGCAGGAGTCAGGCACGATAGACAGGGGATTATTGAAGGGAATGGAGTTGCCTTCTGAATCTTTTCAGGCTGTATTGGCCTTGGTGGGTGGATGTTTTATCCATAATGACCTCAACACTTCAATAAAGTTTGAATCAATTCTGAAGGATTGAGATAGTCCAAAATGTACCATTTTGAGTAGGATGATGGCGAGGACAGCGTTCACAGTGAAGCAACCGGCCACAACCATCATGACCACAGCTACAGCCATGTTGCTTCTTATCATGGTGATGGACGAAATCCATCCACTGGAAAACAAGACAAATAACACATCCTCATTTACACCTTCAGAAAATAAATCCATAGCAACATAACATCAATGAGGCATACAAAACCCTTTGTCGACAGAATTATTTTTAGCAAACAGTCACAAACCCACACGATGACCAACAGACAGGCAAAGTTTATTAGGATGACACGGGACAGTGGAGCCTACTTCACAAAAGAAGCAAGACCAAAGGTTTGAGGAGTCAGAAGGGTTTTTCCCACTACTAAGCCGAACCAAACTACAGAGCTGGTCTGGTTACTGGAACCATGTTGAAAATGACAATGTGGAAATAAAATATCTGCACCAACACAATTTGGTTTGGGTCAACACGGCAGTGTGAAATAAGGTAAGAGAGATGAGCCGAGTGTCACACACTTACAAAGTAGCCCCCAGGACAAAGAGCACAGCAACAGATTAGCCAGCAGGAGATCTGTCAAAGAGATGCAAGAGAGAAGATGCAGGACCAGATGCACACACACACGTACACACCGACACACGTACACAAAGATGTGAAGGGAGACCTACACCCACCCAAACACAGTACATATTACACACCCAAAGACACAGTACATATTACACACACACCTGTACTTGTGTGCGCAAATACACAAACATACCGCACTCACACTTCCGAAAAGAAGATTCCCTGAGGTGCTATCTTGTGTAACATGTTGTTTCACTGACCTGTTCCCCCACTTGGGGATCCCCACACACTGGATGATGTAGACAGACACTTGGAAGAAGAAAACAAAGAAGAAGAAGAAGAAGCTGAAGGAACTGTCCGACCTGAAGAACAAACCAGGACAAAGGGTTAACAATCACCCGCACATATATGGACTTCACAATAAAACTAATTAGGTAATGTGGAAAAGACATTCTACAGTGTTAACTAGGTTCCAGTCTGTTTTGACTTTAGCAACTCCTTCGTCGTCGTCACAAGGGATTTTACTTATATAAACACTTTTATTCAAAAGAAAGGTAAAACTATATTTGAGCAAAGAACTTGCCTGAAGGCTTTGTACACTGGCCTGTACCAACAGACGAAAGAGACGGGGGTGAAGAGGACGAACCAGAGGATGGACAGACCAAAGTCCACCCCCGCGTTTGGATCGGCCGTGAAGTAGGCCAGGCAGGCCAGAAGGTTCAGGAAGAGTGTGATACTGTGAACTGGAGAGACAAAACAAATGAATGTGAGACTAGAAGAAACTGGTGCAGTGTTGGAGAGGAGCTAGGGGACTAATATTTTATGACTAGTACTTTGGGATTGTTGACTGTTGTCACTGACAAGCATGTAATATCATTAATTACGAAATTAAAGGTGCAATATGCAGAAATCACTCCACCTGGATGCTAAAATTGGAATAGTTCGCCTAATTTCAGTTTATGTGACAAAACAAGTATAGTGTAGAGAATCATTGTACCAGTTTTATACCTTTTCCATAAACAAAAATATTGTATTTTCAGCTGTTTGAAGCTGGTGTGGAAAACCGAAAGTAAAAGAGGAAAAAACTAAACTTAAGAACGGGAAACATAGAAATAGCACACATAGAACAGATCTACTGCTTCTTAGACTTTCTTGAATGAGAATGAGAAATCTATAACTCGCATTTCTATGTGATTTTGGTGGGTTGCCCCAAAAAAGTGACATAGTGCAGCTTTAAGATGCAAGGTGTACGCACACATCCAAAGGTAGTACATCCTCTTGCATATCTTCTGGTACTCTTCAGGGATGTCTTCATTGAAGTCCTGGTAGAAACAAGGCTTTATGGGGGAAAACTTGGGAAGTGGCGGCCAGTTGTTTTCTTTTGCTGTCAAATAAAGAGTTTACTGCCATGAAGAGTTACATGGGTACATAATCAGACGAAACAATACAAGTACAACGTAACTTAGAAAGATAAAACACTAAAGTAGGGAGCCAATTTAAAAGGCAGTGATGGATTCTGTTAAAATTTAACATGTTTCAAGTTAAACTGCAGTTTGTTAGTATCCCGTTTAGTGAATGATTGCTGTGAGTATTAATGGAGTTCAGGCCATGAAACTGTGTGTATGCTAATTTAGAAAGGTTGACCTAATTAGATAAAAGGAAATTGCCTAGGATCAGAGAGCAGGGTCAGGCCCAGGATGAAGATGGACGGGGTGTGATTCTGACATCTAGGTAAACAAGAGAGGATCATGGACATTCCACAGGAGAAAGGAGGAAAATTCATTGGGGTCATAAAATGTATAGCTGGGGAGGTGACACCTACAAGGCAAGAGCATAAGATGTGTTGTGAGCTTTCTAAATGTATGCACTCAGCTGATGGCATCCTTGGTATTAAACACTTGAAACTTATCTTGAGCTTTTGGTCTCAATTCCTTATTGCAAAAAGGTTGCAATAGCATTTTTCTTTTTAACAAGTTGAATCAACTTTTGTATTTATAATTTGGTCAAGACAGATTTCAATTGAACATAATCAAGTGACAATCTATAGCTTACTAATGTGGCCTCCAGGCCTGTTCTGGAGCTCCTGCTCTTTCCGATCCAGTTCAGCAGCTTTCTTCTCCAGCTCCTCCTGTTGCCTGAGCAGGTTAGCCTGGGCAGCAGCCGCAGTAGCCTGGTGGACAATGGGAAAGAGCTGTGTTACAAACCATCTTGAACCAAGATGAAGTGTTCGGGCACAAAATGGTTGCAATGCAGCAAGTAGGTGGGTACAATGCATTTAATAAGAAGTTCCTTCTCTACCCAATTATCTCTGCCCATTTGCAGAGAAAATTAATTCCAACTCAAGCAATGTGTTTATTACACGGTTGCATTTTCACATGCATTCTATTAAACAAACTAAACCTCCCATAACCCTAGGTCAATTGATTTTTCATCTTTATATTGTGAGGTAACTTGGAAATGGGACATGTGAAGTCTCAAACAACAATTGGAAGAATGTGTACCTAAACTACACTGTCATTACACAGTACTGGCTTATGTAAATACTACTTTGTCCACTTAAGGTAAAGTAGGACCAAAACCAGGGCCCTTGCAAAAAAAACTTGAATAGTATGACCAAGTCAGGATGCTTTTCCAGTTCTCTCTGACCTTGGTTTTAATGTGCCTATTCAGATCAATGCACAGATGGGTTGGTTATTTAGCAACAAAACCGAGGCACAATTATGGGGCGAAACAGAAGGTGTTGGTTTGGATTGTTTGTGACAACGTGTCAACTATATTTCAAGTACTTTTCTCTCAAATACATCGTTATAGTTGTTGGTTAGCTAACTAGCAAATTTTTGCCATATTAGCGTCGACATGAAATCAGTCAAAACAAGACATAGTATTAAGAACAATATGAAACAAGCTGAAATTATTTGCCTTCATGTGGCCTCGCTTAGCCACTTAGTCATCACAAACAACTCAGGAGTTCAGTGAATTTGAGAGTGTGTTGTATTCAGCTTTGAGCAATAGCTAGAGTCAAAAGGAAGTCCTTGTTTTGACTAAAATTGTCAGTGTACCACACTGCCAACCTCCCTCCCCCTCATTCAGGTCTCTGTTACTCACTTGTGGGGTGGGCTCCACAGCAGAAGCCTGTAGGACAGCTGGTTGGGAGGAGGCAGCAGAGATAGGGATGGTGGTCCCAGTGTGGGTGCCCTGAAACAAACACACACACAGTCAAAATCACAAATAAAAAGACATCTGCATGTACATATACTCTTGTCTGAAATGAAATGAAGCCTCATTCACATCATAAGACGCTCCCAAATCAACATATTTCCTCTGGATGTTTGTCAGATGCATTTGCTTCTTTTCAGTAAGATGATTACGTCACTGTGCCCACATTATATGAATATACATTGAAAGTAAATGTAATTGCTAAAATATACTTAGTATAAATCATTTAACATTCCTTATATTAAGCAAACCAGGCAGCACAGTTTTCTTGTTTATTTTTTAATTCACGGATAGCCACCAGCACACTCCAACACTGACAATTTACAAAAAAAAGCATTTGGTGTTTAGTGAGTCTGCCAGATCAGAGGCAGTAGGGATGACCACAGATGTTCTCTTGATACGTGTGTTAATTGGACCATTTTCCTGTCCTGCTAAGCATTCAAAATATAACGAGTACTTTTGGGTGTCAGGAAAAATGTAGGGAGTAAAAATGTATGGAGTAAAAAAAGTACATTTATTTTCTTAAGGAATGTGATGGGAGTAAAAGTTGTCCAAAATATAAATATACAAATACCCCCAAAAACGACTT
Source organism: Oncorhynchus mykiss (assembly GCF_057628025.1). NCBI lineage: Eukaryota > Metazoa > Chordata > Actinopteri > Salmoniformes > Salmonidae > Oncorhynchus > Oncorhynchus mykiss. The sequence goes on from NC_143047.1 coordinate 38,558,045, forward strand.
ATGTAGTACTTAAAAGTATTTTCACACCACGTCTCCTGGCTCATCTTACCATAGCACTGGCTGAGAATGGGTTGAATTCCTCAACGGTTTCAATCCCACCGCTGGTGATTTGTGTGACTGAGGCATCCTGTATTCGAGACAACAATATATATTTTATTTGAGTAAAAACACGAAATAACAACTTCCCTCTGGTTATTTGACTGATAGTTGGTTCTTTCAGGTATACAATCCCACGCAAACCTATAGGGGCTAGAATTACAATGTGCGAAAACAGAGAATAGCAGGGGGCTATATTCGTTGGCAGCAAGACAGGTGCACTTGCTACGGGTGCATAACTATCATTATTGGTAGGAAATGAGTCCTGACCTTCTTACATGCGTAGGCCAATAAATGGCATATACTCGCCTATTAAAACAACTTGCTCCCAGTAGTCGTTTTAATTGAGCGGATGACAGGATAGGTTGTTGATAGCTAGCCATCTATGGGCCTATACAAGTCAATGGGGCCTAGCTACCTGCTTAGGTAAAGGCTAATAGAACACCTTATACGTGTCCTTATTGGCCTACCAAATATATTGACTGAAATGACTGGCACACAACATTGTCAATCATGCTACGTTCTCTCATCTGAACAAGGAAGTAGACCCAGGCCCAACCCAGCAACCAACCAAACTGGTTTCTGTTGCAGTGTATCTTTTACAGCGTTCAGAAGAGAACATAAGGACAACGCAAGTCAGAGCTTACAGTTAGGTCTAAATAAATTGCTCACCTGGAAAGGATTGACATCCACTGCATCTACAAATGGGTTCTCGTCAAATCCCGACATGTTGAGAAAATGTTATCTTCTTCTTTTGGAGGTAAACAAAACGCCAGCTTGTGCCTCTCCTCTGGCTGCTTGTTCCCCAGTCTGTTGATGGTGCTGTTAGACAGTTTCCAGTGCGCATGCGTAGCAGGATACGCACACTGCGTCAGCTGATCTGGGGCAGTCTCGAGCGTTCATTTAAAATCAATTATCTTTATTTTTAGAAAATAGGGTACAATTGGTTTCAAATGTGACATTCTCGTGACTTCCTAAATCCTACTCCCATGTCTCCGAGCTGTACAGTGAAGATTCCATTTCATTGATATTTTATTTAACCTTTATTTTATCAGGGAGTCATTTACCAAAGCATGTCTTGCAACCAGTTCAGAAAAGTATTTGTAGGCTATGGTAGGCTTGTAACCATAAATACATTTTTTTTTAAAAGTATTAGTTTAAACGAAACATGCCTTAATTATATTGCACTGCATATATTATCTGGACTGTAATCTGACATGAAGCTTGATGGTTCTATTTAAGTAATGTCAAATGGTTTGATATTGAAGCGAACCTGTGTCTCTGGCGTAAATGGCAAACACCCTACGCATCATGCCCGATAGGGTTAAACCATTTGGTGGTACATGTAATGCTGTTCATATTAGTGAGGATCGCTACACTGCCCCCTCTAAACTTCGACCACATTAGCCCCTCACACATTAGCCCCTCATAAGTTCCGATGGCCTCACGGCTACCATCCCATTTTTAGACACCGATGTAGAGAACGGAGAGACAGGGAAGCAGAAGGCAAACAACCTACGCATCACGCCAATAAGGGTAACCCACTTCAAATCAAATCAATTTATTTATATAGCCCTTTGTACATCAGCTGATATCTCAAAGTGCTGTACAGAAACCCAGCCTAAAACCCCAAACAGCAAGCAATGCAGGTGTTGAAGCATGTTGGCTAGGAAAAACTCCCTAGAAAGGCCAAAACCCAGGAAGAAACCTAGAGAGGAACCAGGCTATGAGGGGTAGCCAGTCCTCTTCTGGCTGTGCGGGGTGGAGATTATAACAGAACATGGCCAAGATGTTCAAATGTTCATAAATGACCAGCATGGTCAAATAATAGGTCTGGGACAGGTAGCACGTCCGGTGAACAGGTCCAGGATTCCATAGCTGCAGGCAGAACAGTTGAATTCCCACTTGGTGGGAATTGTAATGTGGCTCATCTACCGAAGAGTCAGGATTTAAAACTAAATCACATTGTTTAACAGACACCCACTCTATACATGGATGTAATAAGAGTTGTTACACAGCTCTGTAAATTCATTAATTATCTTTATCATAGGCATTTTAAAGTCTAAACATATCCCTTTGGTAAATTTGTATCTTGACAAATCAGCCTGGAAGTTGTCCTGTTCAGTGCAGTCCAGTGGTCAGCTCAGGGTTGAACCATCAGAGTTACTCTTCGGACCAGTGGAGAGATGGAGAACACCAAGTACTATGCAGAGATCGGAGGACCACAGGCAGGATACTTTCCCAGTATCTTCTTCCAGAGAGTTCAGACCAGAGCTCAGAATTGTGGACCACGCTGACTGACAAAGATAAAAAGGAACTAACCTACCTTGCAGATGAATCAAGGTGTTTGATAGAGTTTGAAATCATTTTAATGCAACGCAAAAGTAAGTATGTATATATGTATGGGAAAATATACTGCAGATGTGTGTCTCGCTACACATTGAATATGAAAGTAGACAGACATATACTGTTTAGTGTACATGTCTATTTGTCTGTCACACTGACCAGTAGGCCCCCATAGTTTTCAACAGCCAACAGACGTATTATTCTGTATCATAATTGATGTACAAGTCTATGGATTTGGGTAGAGGGACTGTGTTATCTACTTACATGGCTGGAATGGACAGTGTGCAAGTGTCGAAGCTATTTGGAGCTTTGCCTTAAAGTGTATAGTAGGACATGTACTGTTATGGTTAGAGCTTTGTCAGGAAGTGTATATATGTATATATGAGGACATGTACCGTTATGGTTAGATCTTTGTCAGGAAGTGTGTATACTATGTCATGTAGTGTTATGGTTAGATCTTTGTCAGGAAGTGTATATACGAAGACATGTACTGTTATGGTTAGAGCTTTGTCAGGAAGTGTATATACTATGTCATGTACCGTTATGGTTAGAGCTTTGTCAGGAAGTGTATATACTATGTCATGTACCGTTATGGTTAGATCTTTGTCAGGAAGTGTATATACGAGGACATGTACCGTTATGGTTAGATCTTTACCAGGAAGTGTATATACTAGGACATGTACCGTTATGGTTAGATCTTTGTCAGGAAGTGTATATACGAGGACATGTACCGTTATGGTTAGATCTTTGTCAGGAAGTGTATATACGAGGACATGTACAGTTATGGTTAGATCTTTGTCAGGAAGTGTATATATGAGGACATGTACCGTTATGGTTAGATCTTTGTCAGGAAGTGTATATACGAGGACATGTACCGTTATGGTTAGAGCTTTGTCAGGAAGTGTATATACTATGTCATGTACCGTTATGGTTAGATCTTTGTCAGGAAGTGTATATACGAGGACATGTACCGTTATGGTTAGATCTTTACCAGGAAGTGTATATACTAGGACATGTACCGTTATGGTTAGATCTTTCAGGAAGTGTATATACGAGGACATGTACCGTTATGGTTAGATCTTTGTCAGGAAGTGTATATACGAGGACATGTACCGTTATGGTTAGATCTTTGTCAGGAAGTGTATATATGAGGACATGTACCGTTATGGTTAGATCTTTGTCAGGAAGTGTATATACAAGGACATGTACCGTTATGGTTAGTATATACACTTCCTGACAAAGCTCTATGTCATGTACCGTTATGGTTAGATCTTTGTCAGGAAGTGCATATACTATGTCATGTAGTGTTATGGTTAGATCTTTGTCAGGAAGTGTATATACTAGGACATGTACTGTTATGGTTAGATCTTTGTCAGGAAGTGTATATACTATGTCATGTAGTGTTATGGTTAGATCTTTGTCAGGAAGTGTATATACGAGGACATGTACTGTTATGGTTAGATCTTTGTCAGGAAGTGTATATACGAAGACATGTGCCGTTATGGTTAGATCTTTGTCAGGAAGTGTATATACTATGTCATGTACTGTTATGGTTAGAGAGAGAAGAACCATTAAGACCCGTCAACATTAAGCGTCTGAAGCACTCATATCGCATCTGGTGGAGATATTCCATTCCAACTGATTGATCAATACAGTAATTATTGTAACGTATTATTATCAATATTAATAATAATTACAGGACTACCCATAAGTAAAATGTCTAAGTCACTTTGGAAAAAATCATCTGCTAAATGGCATATTATATTTATTAATAACAATACTTTACTCTACTGCTCGGTGATCACGTACACTGCACTAGTGTAATCAGCCTTAATTAATAATAATAATATGTTTTGTGTATGCGATGTGTGAGTTGTGCCAAGGTCTTCCTCTTGTATGACAAATGCAAATCTGATTTTGAACCTCTGAATTAAAGCTCATGCCTGTACCACGCATTATAAGAAAAATATTGTTTGGTACAACTACAGTACCAGTACCAATGTCTGGACACACCTACTCATCTCCAGGGTTGTTCTTTCATTTGTACTATTTTCTACATTGTAAAATAATAGTGAAGACATCAAAACTATGAAATAACACGTTATTGACATTTTCCGGATTGACCGACCTTCATGTCTTACAGTAATGATGGACCATCGTTTCTCTTTGCTTATTTGAGCTGTTCTTGTCATAATGAGCTGTCCTTGTCACAACACAACTGATTGGCTTAAGGAGGAAAGAAATTCCACAAATTAACTTTTAACAAGGCACACCTGTTAATTGAAATGCATTCCAGGTTGAGAGAATACCAAGAGTGCGCAAAGCTGTCATCAAGGCAAAGGGTGGCTACTTTGAAGAATCTAAAATATATTTAGATTTGTTTAACACTTTTTTGGTGACTACATGATTCTGTGTCATTTCATAGTTTATGTCTTCACTGTTGTTCTACAATGTAGAAAATAGTAAAAATAAAGAAAAAAACCCTTGAACGAGTAGGTGTGTCCAAACTTTTGACTGGTCCTGTATAACTAACAACTTTTTCTTACACTGTAGGTATGAGGCCTTTTGACATTTTCCCCCTCAAACACTAGAACTGTGAGGTGTTTTGAATATCGTTTTTTTTAAATGTTTTTTTTAATGTTTGAGTCTCTGATAGCTGATAGTGATTTAGTGTTACAAAAAGCATGTTTTAAATTGAAAGGGGCCTTTTGACTGTTGCCTGAAAAACAGCCGACTGCGCCACAAAACTATCCCAATAAAAATGTTAAACTAATACATCCAGAAAAAAACAAGAAATGTTACGAATAATGACAGAAGACAAGAAAGTGCATGTCCTTGTTTGGTTGCTATTGAGTCCAACACTGATATCTCAGGAAGACAAGGATTTGGGGGTAACATGTATCCAGAGCAAGGAGAATGCTATTTGTCCAATACATATTGTACTGTACATTCTAATTGTTGTATGGCTGTTAAGCTGTGAATGCAGTGATTTTATACACATCCGACATTCTTTACAGAGCTGGGATCCCCTTGGCTAGAATACACACCAGCTAACTTGGTCCCTTTCATGGCCGTATTTCCCTCAGGAGAGGAACGAAGCAGCACAAACATAAAAACACATGAAGTGGTCTTCTCACACACACACACACATTAACACTCAAACACGCACACGTACACAGCCTTTGTCCAATACCATACATCTCTGCCCAAGATACTCAAGAAAAAGATAAATATTTGACTTCAACTACCCAGCAGTTACTGGTGTTCCGGCTTTGTACAGTATTTATACCTTTATAATATAGTTATATAGATTTATACTTTCCATGAAATTAAAAATGTATTAAATAGGCTTAAGGGAAAAATACATTTGTAATAATAGAGGAACCACTGCTTACATTGATTGCTTTTAACTGTAAACTTTAAAGCAGCCAATGATTGAGATCTCAAGTTCATGGACACGGCAGCACTGTCAATGGCTCGGTAGGTTTTTAATTCTTTTTTTTCTTCCCATCTTCTAGCCTCGTTCCACCTCCTAGTTTGCATTGGGACGTCAGCTCGGGAGATCTCCCGGATGCTGAGTAGTCCTCTCCCAGTGTCCCAGCATTCCCTTTTCTCTGCCTTCCTGCTCCACACGTCCCCTCTCCCCTGGGCTGAGGGAGGCCCAGACCTGCAGAGGGACCATGGGGAGTGTGGTTGGCAGTTAAGGAGATCAACTTTCTACTGGTTCCTCCTCTCCCACTCCCAGCCTGTCCCTCTCCTGTCTCTTTGAGGTGGACACACAGTGTGTACATGGCACTTGGGGGGACAGTTCTGCATCGTTGCGGATGTGGACTGAGAAAGGGTGAGCTGGAGTGTTTGAGGAAGGGGGTCAGATCGCATGCTCTTAGGGAGAGTGGGCTGTGACGAAGGAGGTGTTCCCACTGTCCTTCATACCATGAACTCATTGCTGCCATACAAAACCCGCTGCTGGGGTAAGTCAGGCGGATCCCTGCTGCGGCCCCCACTGTCATGGGAGTGCCTCAAGGGTGAGTTCTTGGATCCTTTCAGTTTCTGTTTGCCCTTTTCCGGGTTGAAGGTGCCTCGGCTGGTGAACTGTGACCTCTCTTCGAATGCCCCCTCCTGTTTGGCTGGGGGGGGACAGTCCAAGCTGTCGCGGCGGGGAGGCTGGGGCAGGTACAAGCCCTGGGCAGAGCCAGAGCCAGAAGAGGGCGACTTTGAGCGGTAGCGAAAGTGGCGAGCTGTGGCCACAGAGGAGGAAGAGGACGGGTGGAAGTGGGAGGAGGAAGAGAGGGAGGAGATGGTAGAACAGGAGTCCACTGAGTCCTGGGAGTCTGGTTGCCTGCGTAGGTTGCGGCGTCGGTGGCTCTTCCCCTCCGACCTCTTGGTTCGGGCGACGGGGGCCAGCGTGGGTTCTCTCTCTGAGGGACCTAAAAAGGTCAGCGGTCAGACCATGATGCAGGATACTATAGTAGCAGCAGTAGAAAATGATATGTTTCAACTGAATAAACAAATGTTTTACTCATGTCTCTTTTTGCTACACACAATTGTAGAGAGAAACTTAAAATATAACCACAAGTTTTAACAAGCGTTTTCCAAACAGGTTGATCATGGTACTGTTTAATATCATGGCGTACCGGAGAAGTCGGAGGTGGCTCCTTCAGAGTCCACGTTGAGGTTCTCAGAGCTGTCGGCCGTGCCGATGGACGCCTCCGACTCCAGGGTCTCATCGTCTGATGCTCGCTGCTCCAAAGTCAGCATCTCAAAGGTTAGCTCCTCCCTGGGGTGACAAACATTGGTGAGGTCAATGCAGAAGGAAAACACACTGACAGTTTTAGTCATTAATTTTCCTCATTTTAGGTACACTTTGCCATTCATTTAAGATTCCTCAAATATCCTGTAGGTAAAGGTATAATACTGTATTTCTACATTTATTTTATAACATGCTTTTCGTTGCACATTGACTGAGGGCGCCCCCTAAATGCTACTGTAGGTATAATGCTATAAGGTACTTCTCTTTCTGCAGGCTCTCGATCTGCTCCGTCAGCACCCTCTCCTCCTGCTGCATGGCCAACTGCTGGTGCTCCGATACCTCAGGCTCCTGCCCCGCCCCCACCTCCTCACCGCCGCTCTCCTGCATCACTGCACCCGTCACGGACGGCAGGCGTGGGCTAACCGGGGGCGAGGGCGTGTGGTAGCTGAACCGCCGTACGTGGCCCTTGCCCTGCGAAACAAAGCACAAAACAGTCAGTCAGTGAGAAGTTAGCGTTAGCTTAGGCTAATGCCAGCGTTTGTCCTGGTGTAGGATTGTCCTGATTCATGACAAGAATAGCAAAGCAGGGAAAATAACAGCGTCTGGCAGCTAATTCTATTTCAGGTTGTATAGCCAAGCAGCCGTTACTCCTACTACCTAGGAGGGCCCTTCCACCAAGTTACTTTGACAGCACATGCAAGAAAAACAACAACTTTGTAATACCTGAAACATTAATGTTTCATAGGTCGCCTTTTAAACCCATAACGACCCCAAGACTCATGCTCCCCACACATGCAGTCTAGCAACCAGCAGTCACAGCAGATACCCAATCACAAAATCATGTTGGATGCTGTGCAGCATGGGTTACCTTTTTGGCTGCGTTTGGCTGCGTGGTACAAACAATTGAGAAGCAAAAGAGAATATAAAAGTGAAAATGAGGCCAAAGACACTGGACAGTATATGGTCCCTAACCTCTTACAAAGTCCTCCATAATGCTACCATGTGATGATACACCAGGACATTTCTCCTGGAATTGCTTTAATACCAAAGAGCTGCTACGGTCTACAGCACATGTAATTGGGACGCTCTTTGATTGGATCATGGGACAAGAGGCAGAAAAATCGAAGAAATTCTATTATGAATAGGTTATATTACATAATAAGTCATCTAGTGTAGGACATCATTTCCCAAATTTTGACCACAAGGTCAGGAGGAAATGGAGTAAACAATCACATTTCTCAAATGTGTATTTTAGGATGAAACTGATTAAGTGTGATGATACACTTTATACAATATATTCTATAAACTTACAAATACAATAAAAATAACAACCCAACGTGGGTTTAGTAGATAGTAAACATTGACTGAACCAGACAATGACAAACATAAAATATGTCATTAAAATATGGAACTATAGGTTATGAAATCATTATAACGTATTTGAGTTGGAACACTGTGAAATACAGAAAATCCTGTCAGAGTACAGCATAGTCAAAATCTAATGAACAAACATTTGCATGATTAAATTACAGTATATCAATGTCTTGAACTTTCATCCACAAGACACCGTTATATTATACAGTCAGGCTCACACAAAGCAATAGAGAGAGGAAAAAGCAAGAGAGGAGAGAGAGAGGAAAAAGCAAGAGGAAAGAGAGAGAGGAAAAAGCAAGAGAGAAGAGAGAGAGGAAAAAGCAAGAGGAAAGAGAGAGAGGACAAAGCAAGAGAGGATAGAGAGAGGAAAAAGCAAGAGGAGAGAGAGTAAAAAGCAAGAGGAAAAAGCAAGAGAGGAAAAAGCAAGAGAGGAGAGAGAGGGGGCGAGAGAGGGATCAAGAGATGGATTGAGAGAGGAGAGCCAGAGAGCAGAGAGAGAGAAAGTGAAAGATAGGTCAGCCAGACATGGACAAAGTGAGGTGGCGCCATGTTGTGAGGATGGAGGACACCGGGCAGACCTCGGCATTAGGACAAGGTGGGCACGGTGAGCCGTGATCAATAGCTGACAGCTGACTATGATTAGGCGAGCCTGGGCTTGGTAACAGTGAGTGGATACATACCGGGACAGTACTGCGGGATATGGTCATAAATCTAACAGCAATTAGTACAGGTTTCTGGATTAGGAAGGAAAGACAGGAAGGGGAATGACAGGATTAAAATGGGAGAAAACAGAGTTAGTGTGAAGAGGTGGTGGTTCAAGGTAGGCTGACTTAAGAAGGGTGTTTTTAACAGGATAAGTTAGCTAGTTGGGGGGTTTCATTTAAGAACAGTGTTTTAACAGGATAGGTTAGCTAGTTGATGGGAGTTGATGACTAGTCAAATACGGTCTGTGGATAGTGGTGATGAACAGCTATGACTCTTGACTTTACCATTGATCTCCGAATGAGTGTCAATCTGCACTTGGCTTTGTTCTCGGCAAACTCCAGACTGTTGATGTCCTTTAGCCGGGCGCAGTACTTATTCATCTGCTCTCCGATGATGAGCTCCACACACCTAGAACAGGAAGAGCCATGGTCACATTGCAGTCTAGTACTACATCTATGTAATCCTATAGTAGCAGCAGCAGGATACTATAGTAGCAGCAGCAGGATACTATAGTAGAAGCAGCAGGATACTATAGTAGTAGCAGCAGCAGGATACTATAGTAGTAGCAGCAGTAGGATACTATAGTAGCAGCAGTAGGATACTATAGTAGCAGCAGTAGGATACTATAGTAGCAGCAGTAGGATACTATAGCAGCAGCAGCAGGATACTATAGCAGCAGCAGCAGGATACTATAGTAGCAGCAGCAGCAGGATACTACAGCAGCAGCAGGATACTATAGCAGCAGCAGGATACTATAGCAGCAGCAGCAGGATACTATAGCAGCAGCAGCAGGATACTATAACAGCAGCAGTAGGATACTATAGTAGCAGCAGCAGCAGGATACTATAGCAGCAGCAGTAGGATACTATAGTAGCAGCAGTAGCAGGATACTATAGTAGCAGCAGCAGCAGGATACTATAGTAGCAGCAGTAGCAGGATACTATAGTAGCAGCAGCAGCAGGATACTATAGCAGCAGCAGCAGGATACTATAACAGCAGCAGTAGGATACTATAGTAGCAGCAGCAGCAGGATACTATAGTAGCAGCAGTAGGATACTATAGTAGCAGCAGTAGGACACTATAGTAGCAGCAGTAGGATACTATAGTAGCAGCAGTAGGATACTATAGTAGCAGCAGGATACTATAGCAGCAGCAGGATACTATAGTAGCAGCAGGATACTGTAGCAGCAGCAGTAGGATACTATAACAGCATCAGCAGGTTACTATAGTAGCAGCAGCAGGATACTATAGTAGCAGCAGCAGGATACTATAGCAGCAGCAGCAGGATACTATAGTAGCAGCAGCAGGATACTATAGTAGCAGCAGCAGGATACTATAGTAGCAGCAGTAGGATACTATAGTAGCAGCAGTAGGATACTATAGCAGCAGCAGTAGGATACTATAGTAGCAGCAGTAGGATACTATAGTAGCAGCAGTAGGATACTATAGTAGCAGCAGCAGGATACTATAGCAGCAGCAGGATACTATAGTAGTAGCAGCAGCAGCAGGATACTATAGTAGCAGCAGCAGGATACTATAGCAGCAGCAGGATACTATAGTAGTAGCAGCAGCAGCAGGATACTATAGTAGCAGCAGCAGGATACTATAGCAGCAGCAGGATACTATAGTAGCAGCAGCAGCAGGATACTATAGTAGCAGCAGTAGGATACTATAGTAGCAGCAGGATACTGTAGCAGCAGCAGTAGGATACTATAACAGCAGCAGCAGGATACTATAGCAGCAGCAGCAGGATACTATAGCAGCAGCAGGATACTATAGTAGCAGCAGCAGCAGGATACTATAGTAGCAGCAGTAGGATACTATAACAGCATCAGCAGGTTACTATAGTAGCAGCAGCAGGATACTATAGTAGCAGCAGCAGGATACTATAGTAGCAGCAGCAGGATACTATAGTAGCAGCAGCAGGATACTATAGTAGTAGCAGCAGGATACTATAGTAGCAGCAGCAGTAGGATACTATAGTAGCAGCAGCAGGATACTATAGTAGCAGCAGCAGGATACTATAGTAGCAGCAGCAGGATACTATAGTAGTAGCAGCAGGATACTATAGTAGCAGCAGCAGGATACTATAGTAGCAGCAGCAGGATACTATAGTAGCAGCAGCAGGATACTATAGTAGCAGCAGCAGGATACTATAGCAGCAGCAGGATACTATAGTAGCAGCAGCAGGATACTATAGTAGCAGCAGCAGGATACTATAGTAGCAGCAGCAGGATACTATAGTAGCAGCAGGATACTATAGCAGCAGCAGGATACTATAGTAGCAGCAGCAGGATACTATAGTAGCAGCAGCAGGATACTATAGTAGTAGCAGCAGGATACTATAGTAGTAGCAGCAGGATACTATAGTAGCAGCAGTAGGATACTATAGTAGCAGCAGCAGGATACTATAGTAGCAGCAGCATGATACTATAGCAGCAGCAGTAGGATACTATAGTAGCAGCAGCAGGATACTATAGTAGCAGCAGCAGTAGGATACTATAGTAGCAGCAGCAGGATACTATAGCAGCAGCAGGATACTACAGTAGCAGCAGGATACTACAGTAGCAGCAGGATACTACAGTAGCAGCAGCAGTAGGATACTATAACAGCAGCAGCATGATACTATAGTAGCAGCAGCAGGATACTATAGTAGAAGCAGTAGGATACTATAGTAGAAGCAGCAGGATACTATAGTAGCAGCAGCAGGATACTATAGTAGCAGCAGCAGTAGGATACTGTAGCAGCAGCAGTAGGATACTATAGCAGCAGCAGCAGTATACTATAGTAGCAGCAGCAGGATACTATAGTAGCAGCAGTAGGATACTATAGTAGCAGCAGCAGGATACTATAGTAGCAGCAGCAGGATACTATAGTAGCAGCAGCAGGATACTATAGTAGCAGCAGCAGTAGGATACTATAGCAGCAGCAGCAGTATACTATAGTAGCAGCAGCAGGATACTATAGTAGCAGCAGGATACTGTAGCAGCAGCAGTAGGATACTATAGCAGCAGCAGCAGTATACTATAGTAGCAGCAGTAGGATACTATAGTAGCAGCAGGATACTACAGCAGCAGTATACTATAGTAGCAGTATACTATAGTAGCAGCAGGATACTACAGCAGCAGCAGCAGCAGGATACTACAACAGCAGCAGCAGGATACTACAACAGCAGTAGCAGGATACTACAACAGCAGTAGCAGGATACTACAACAGCAGTAGCAGGATACTACAGCAGCAGCAGGATACTACAGCAGGAGCAGGATTATATAGTAGCAGCAGGATACTATAGCAGAAGCAGGATACTACAGCAGAAGCAGCAGGATACTATAGTAGCAGTATTAGGATACTATAGTAGCAGTAGTAGGATACTATAGTAGCAGTAGTAGGATACTATAGTAGCAGCAGCAGGATACTATAGTAGCAGTATTAGGATACTATAGTAGCAGTAGTAGGATACTATAGTAGCAGCAGTATGATACTATAGTAGCAGCAGTAGGATACTATAGTAGCAGCAGTAGGATACTATAGTAGCAGCAGCAGGATACTATAGTAGCAGCAGTAGGATACTATAGTAGCAGCAGTAGGATACTATAGTAGCAGCAGTAGTAGGATACTATAGTAGCAGCAGTAGGATACTATAGTAGCAGTAGTAGGATACTATAGTAGCAGTAGTAGGATACTATAGTAGCAGTAGTAGGATACTATAGTAGCAGCAGTAGTAGGATACTATAGTAGCAGCAGCAGGATACTATAGTAGCAGCAGTAGTAGGATACTATAGTAGCAGCAGTAGGATACTATAGTAGCAGCAGAGGATACTATAGTAGCAGTAGTAGGATACTATAGTAGCAGCAGTAGGATACTATAGTAGCAGCAGTAGGATACTATAGTAGCAGCAGTAGTAGGATACTATAGTAGCAGCAGTAGGATACTATAGTAGCAGCAGTAGTAGGATACTATAGTAGCAGCAGTAGTAGGATACTATAGTAGCAGCATTAGTAGGATACTATATTAGCAGCAGTAGGATTGTGGTCTCACGCTGTGGTCTTGCCGATGTCCTGGACACTCTGCAGGGGGTCGATGGTGTCGGGGCAGCGGAGGATGCAGGGGGCGAAGACGATGGCTATGGCGTTGGCCGACATACGGTTGGTGTCCTCCTGCCCTGCGATCCTGGAGAATACACCAAACAAAAACAGTGCCTTCAGAAAGTATTCATAACACCTCTGGACTTGTTCCACGTGCTGTTGGTTTATAGCCTGAATTTAAAATGAGATTGAATTGAGATTTTGAGTCACTGGCCTACACACAATACCCCATAATGTCAAAGTGGAATTCTGTTTTTATATTATGTTTTTATATCTTTTTTAAAAATGTATTAAAAATGAAAAGCTGAAATGTTTTTAGTTAATAACTATTCAACCCATTTGTTATGGTAAGCATAAATAAATGCAGGAGAAAAATAATAAATTGCATGGAGTCTGAGTGTAATAATAGTGTTTAACATGATTTATGAATGACTACCTAATCTCTGTACCCCACACATACAATTATCTTTAACGTCCCTCAGTTGAGCAGTGAATTTCAAACAAAGATTCAATCAAAGACCAGAGATGTTTTCCAATGCCTCGCAAAGAAGTGCCCGTATTGATAGATGGGTAAAACAAAACAAAAGCAGACATTGAATATCCCTTTGAGCCTGGTGAAGTTATTAGCTACACTTTGGGTGGTGTATGTATCAATACACTCCTTCCTATTACAGTTGCCGGAGAGGAAGGAAACCACCCTGGGATTTCACCATGAGGCCAACGGTGATTTTAAAACAGATAGAGTTTAATAGTTGTGAAGAGAGAAAACGGAAGATGGATCAACAACATTGTAGTTACTCCACAATACTAACCTAAATGACAGGAGGGAACAGAAGGCTGTACAGAATAAAACATGCATCCTGTTCGCAATAAGGCACCACTCTTTATATTTTCAAGCATGGTGTTGGCTGCATCATGTTATGGGTATGCTTTTCATCGACAAGGACTAGAGAGTTTAAAAATAATACAAATACATGGAATAGAGCTTAGCACAGGCAAAACCTTGGAGGAAAGCCTGGTTCAGTCTGCTTTCCAACAGACACTGGGAGAAAAATGTACTTTTCAGTACAATAACCTAAAAAACAAATATACACGAGTTGCTTACCAAGATTGACATGGAATGTTCCTGAGTGGCATAGTTACAGTTACAGACGTAAAATCGTCTTGAAAATCTAATGGAAAGACTTGAAAATGGCTGTCTAGCAGAGATCAACAACCCACTTGACAGAGCTTGAAGAATATTGTACAATCTAGGTGTGCAAAGCTCTTAGAGACTTACCCTGAAAGACTCACAGCTGTAATCTCTGCCAAAGGTGATTCTAACACTCAGGGGTGTGATTACTTACAGTACCAGTCGAAAGTTTGGATACACTTACTCATTCCAGGGTTTTTCTTGATTTTTTACTATTTTCTACATTGTAGAATAATAGTGAAGACATCAAAACTATGAAATAGCATATGGAATCATGTAGTAACCAAAAAGTGTTAAATAAATGAAAAATATGTTTTATATTTGAGATTCTTCAAAGTAGCCACCCTTTGCCTTGATGACAGCTTTGCTCACTCTTGGCATTCTCTCAACCTTCTTGTCCTGCAAGCCTGAAAACACATTCACCACCAATGCATTTTAATTAACAGGTGTGCCTTGTTAAAAGTTCATTTGTGGAATTTCTTTCCTTCTTAATGCGAGTCAATCAGTTGTGTTGTGATAAGGCAGGGGTGGTATACAGAAGATAGTATTTTACCAAATAGGGCTAAGTCCATATTATGGCAAGAACAACTCAAATAAGCAAAGAGAAACGACTGTCCACCATTACTTTAAGACATGAACGTCAGTCAATACAGTCTATCACAGTGCCATCCGTTTGGTCAACAAAGCCCCATATACCACCCACCACTGTGACCTGTATGCTCTCGTCGGCTGTCGGCTGGCCCCCGCTGCATATTCGTCGCCAGACCCACTGGCTCCTGGTCATCTATAAGTCTTTGCTAGGTAAAGCCCCACCTTATCTCAGCTCACTGGTCACCATAACAACACCCACCCTTAGCACACTCTCCAGCAGGTATATTTCTCTGGTCAATATAACAACACCCACCCGTAGCACGCTCTCCAGTAGGTATATTTCTCTGGTCACCATAACAACACCCACCAGTAGCACACTCTCCAGCAGGTATATTTCTCTGGTCACCATAACACACCCACCCGTAGCACACTCTCCAGCAGGTATATTTCTCTGGTCACCATAACACACCCACCCGTAGCACACTCTCCAGCAGGTATATTTCTCTGGTCCCCTCCAAAGCCTCCTTTGGTCACCTTTCCTTCCAGTTCTCTGCTGCCAATGACTGGAACGAATTGCAAAAATCACTGAAGTTGGAGACATATCTCCCTCACTAACTAAGCATCAGCTATCTGAGCAGCTAACCGATTGCAGCAGCTGTACATAGCCCATCTGTTAATAGCCCATCCAACTACCTACCTCATCTCCATATTGTTTTTTTACTTTTTTTGCTCTTTTGCACACCAGTATTTCTACTTGCACATATTGTGTTATTGATTGTACTTTTGTTTATCCCACGTGTAACTCTGTGTTGTTGGTTTTTGTCGCATTGCTTTACTTTATCTTGTCCAGGTCGCAGTTGCAAAGGAGAACTTGTTCTCAACTGGCCTAACTGGTTAAATAAAGGTGATCTGGCCACCTGGTTAAATAAAGGTGATCTGGCCTACCTGGTTAAATAAAGGTGATCTGGCCCACCTGGTTAAATAAAGGTGATCTGGTCTACCTGGTTAAATAAAGGTGATCTGGCCCACCTGGTTAAATAAAGGTGATCTGGCCTACCTGGTTAAATAAAGGTGATCTGGCCTACCTGGTTAAATAAAGGTGATCTGGCCTACCTGGTTAAATAAAGGTGATCTGGCCTACCTGGTTAAATAAAGGTGATCTGGCCTACCTGGTTAAATAAAGGTGATCTGGCCTACCTGGTTAAATAAAGGTGATCTGGCCTACCTGGTTAAAAAAAGGTGATCTGGCCTACCTGGTTAAAAAAAGGTGATCTGGCCTACCTGGTTAAATAAAGGTGATCTGGCCTACCTGGTTAAATAAAGGTGATCTGGCCACCTGGTTAAATAAAGGTGATCTGGCCACCTGGTTAAATAAAGGTGATCTGGCCTAACTGGTTAAATAAAGGTGATCTGGCCTACCTGGTTAAATAAAGGTGATCTGGCCTACCTGGTTAAATAAAGGTGATCTGGCCACCTGGTTAAATAAAGGTGATCTGGCCTACCTGGTTAAAAAAAGGTGATCTGGCCTACCTGGTTAAATAAAGGTGATCTGGCCTACCTGGTTAAATAAAGGTGATCTGGCCACCTGGTTAAATAAAGGTGATCTGGCCTAACTGGTTAAATAAAGGTGATCTGGCCTACCTGGTTAAATAAAGGTGATCTGGCCTACCTGGTTAAATAAAGGTGATCTGGCCACCTGGTTAAATAAAGGTGATCTGGCCACCTGGTTAAATAAAGGTGATCTGGCCTAACTGGTTAAATAAAGGTGATCTGGCCTACCTGGTTAAATAAAGGTGATCTGGCCTACCTGGTTAAATAAAGGTGATCTGGCCTACCTGGTTAAATAAAGGTGATCTGGTCTACCTGGTTAAATAAAGGTGATCTGGCCTACCTGGTTAAATAAAGGTGATCTGGCCTACCTGGTTAAATAAAGGTGATCTGGCCTACCTGGTTAAATAAAGGTGATCTGGCCTAACTGGTTAAATAAAGGTGATCTGGCCTACCTGGTTAAATAAAGGTGATCTGGCCTACCTGGTTAAATAAAGGTGATCTGGCCACCTGGTTAAATAAAGGTGATCTGGCCTACCTGGTTAAATAAAGGTGATCTGGCCCACCTGGTTAAATAAAGGTGATCTGGCCTACCTGGTTAAATAAAGGTGATCTGGCCTACCTGGTTAAATAAAGATGATCTGGCCTACCTGGTTAAATAAAGGTGATCTGGCCTACCTGGTTAAATAAAGGTGATCTGGCCACCTGGTTAAATAAAGGTGATCTGGCCTACCTGGTTAAATAAAGGTGATCTGGCCTACCTGGTTAAATAAAGGTGATCTGGCCTACCTGGTTAAATAAAGGTGATCTGGCCTACCTGGTTAAATAAAGATGATCTGGCCTACCTGGTTAAATAAAGGTGATCTGGCCTACCTGGTTAAATAAAGGTGATCTGGCCTACCTGGTTAAATAAAGGTGATCTGGCCTACCTGGTTAAATAAAGATGAAATAAAAAATAAATAAAAAATACAGAACATGTCAAGAACTTTGAACGTTTCTTCAAGTGCAGTCACAAAAACCATCAAGCGCTATGATGAAACTGGCTCTCATGAGGACCACCACCGGAAAGGAAGACCCAGAGTTACCTCTGCTGCAGAGGTTAACTGCACCACAGATTGCAGCCCAAATAAATGCTTCACAGAGTTAAAGTAACAGACACATCTCAACATCAACTGTTCAGAGGAGACTGTGTGAATCAGGCCTTCATGGTCAAATTGCTGCAAAGAAACCACTACTAAAGGACATCAATAATAAAAAGAGACTTGCTTGGGCCAAGAAACACAAGCAATGGACATTAGACTGTTGGAAATCTGTCCTTTGGTCTGATGAGTCCAAATGTTCAATTTTTGCTTCCAACCGGCGTGTCTTTGTGAGATGCAGAGTAGGTGATCTCCGCATGTGTGGTTCCCACCGTGAAGCATGGAGGAGGAGGTGTGATGCTGTGGGGGTGCTTTGCTGGTGACTCTGTCAGTCATTTATTTCGAATTCAAGGCACACATAGCCAGCATGTCTACCACAGCATTCTGAAGCGATGTCATCCCCTCTGATTTGCGCTTAGTGGGACTATCATTTCAACAAGACAATGACCCAACACACACCACCAGACTGTGTAAGGGCTATTTGACCAAGAAGGATAGTGATGGAGTGCTGCATCAGATGATCTGGCCTCCACAATCACCCAACCTCAACCCAATTGAGATGGTTTGGGATGATTTGGACCGCAGAGTGAATAAAAAGCAGCCAACAAGTGCTCAGCATATGTGGGAACTCCTTAAAGACTGTTGGAAAAGCATTCCAGGTGACTACCTCATGAACCTGGCTGAGAGAATGCCAAGAGTGTGCAAATCTGTCATCAAGGCAAAGGGTGACTACTTCGAAGAATCTCAAATATAAATATATTTTCATTTGTTTAACACTTTTTTGGTTATTACATGATTCCATATGTGTTATTTAATCGTTTGGATGTCTTCACTATTATTCTACAACGGAGAAAATAGTAAAATTAAAGAAAACCCTTGAATGAGTAGGTGTGTCCAATCTTTTGACTGGTCCTGTATGTAAATTACATATTTCTGTATTTCATTTTCAATACATTTGCTAAAATAAAAAATTAAATACATGTTTTCACTTTTTCATTATGGGGTAGTGTGTGTAGATGGATGAGGGGAAAAAAATATTTCAAACCATTTTGAATTCAGGCTGTAACAACAAAATGTGGAATAAGTCAAAGGGTTTGAATCATTTGTGAAGGCACTGCAATATAATACATGTGTGAAGTTTGGTTCCAACTTCTTAAGAGTTAGGACATTACAGAAATGTTATGTTATTGGACGAATCTTCTCTCTGGCATTTTCCTTTTGATTTGACGTGACGAACAAATGCTACAGCAGATACTAGTGCAATAGAGGGAGGAGAAAGTCTGTTACCTAACTAGGTGGAAGAAGAGCCGTTCCAGAGTGTTGAGGTGAGTTCTACTGAGCTGGTCGATAATAGAGTAGACCCCTCGAATCACCTCCTTCTTGTCCTGCAGGCCTGTAAACACATTCACCACCAAACATATTGATGACAGTTTTCATGGGGTTTTGAATCAGTTTTTGATAAATTCATCTGAAATAAAATATCCTGTTGTAGGTCAGTGAGATAAGTTATTTTCAATGTCCAACAATGATGTTGAACTACATACATAAATAAAATAAGTAAGGAGTATATAATTATCAGAAATTAAAATGACAGGAAGGTCGGAGTATTTACACATGGCGCGGAGGAACTCCTCGTATAGTTCAAAGGTCATAAGCGGATTGGGTAAGTCCCGGAGCCACTGCTTGAAGACACTAGCGATAACGTGGATGTTGTAGTCATCCAGGTTCATGTTGTTCACGTCTGTGTGGACAAACAGCCAAAATGTCAGAATGAAACAAGCATCCCGGGTTCAAGTTATCTTCAGCCATAGCGTTGACATTTTCATTTGCAAATAGCCATTAGCGTAACTAGGTGCCTCACCCTGGTCTTTGTTAGCATGTATACAGTACCTGTGTCCAGTCCCTGCTTGAGCTCTTTGATCTTATTGGTGGAGCCAGACTTCCTGTAGATGCCCTCGGTGTAGAGGCCGTGCATCTCAATGTAGTTGATGAGCTTCTCCACAACCAGGGGCACTGTCCTCTCCTCGTTGGTCAGACGGGACACCTCCACCCCAAACTGCCTGGACGACAGCTCTGGGTCGTACTGCGCACACACACAGACACAAAAAGAGATGTAGGAGCGCATGTGGACACACACACACAAACACGGACACACACACAGCTTCTACCGAATAAATATCAATGTACGTTGATCTAGTCGTGGTAGCCTTACCTTTTTGCTGCATTTGGTGGTCAACTTCAGGCAGCACTTTCTGTGGCAGGCGTAGCGACACACTGGATAAACACAGCCAGAGAAATGCAAGTCAGCGCCATTTTCCACGGAAAGACAGTGCCTCCGCATTGTTTAACATGGGAGGAAAAACAAAAGATTATGGCCGCTAACTAACTGACTACAGGGCTAAGAGACAGATGCAACATTGACTAGGGAGGAGAAAACAACCTTTCTGACTGCTGCTTGAGAAAACTGTGGAGGATAAGGAGCTGCAGACCACATGAGTCCAGTTGAACACAATCTGATTAGTAGGAGGGGTTAGGAGGGGCCACAGCTCAAGGCTTGGCCAAAGGGTCGCTGAGGACGTGCACAGTAATAAAGTGTGTGTGTGTGTGTGTCTGTATTGTGTGTGTGTGTGTGTGTGTGTGTCTGTATTGTGTGTGTGTGCGCACGAGTACTCACATTTGCAGACGCAGGCCCTGTCCATCATCCAGATGAGAGAGGAGCAGTACTCGCAGTAGGTGGGGATACTGTACTGGGTGGCCTTGAAGATGTGGCCATTGTGTTCCTCCACCTTTAGGGGGCAGCAGAGAGCAGGTGAGAAAAGAGCCAAGGAGAGTTTATGTTGACATGAATGCTTTCTATTGTCTCTGACTCTCCTGTGTATTCTAGTTACTAGCCTATTTCCTTTTTTCTCTAAAGGACAGATAGAAACATTGCTGACAGGCGGTTAATATGTTTTAAATGGAGACGAGCAGCAACGCAGATGTTGCATAGTAGTGCAATGCAAGACGATGCACTCACAGAATATCAGAGTATCTGCGCATGTCCACGGTTCAATCTGCTACAGTGTGATAGCTTCGGGAACAAAACAGCGGAGAACTTTCGCCTCGTGCTTCAATGCTTTTAGTTGTTGCGGAAATTGCCCCGATATTTCTGTTTACTTCGTGCATCACTGACTATACCATTTTTAAAATTTAATTATATATATTTTTTATTAGGATTTTTTTTTTTTTTACCCCTTTTTCGTGGTGTCCAATCGGTAGTTACAGTCTTGTCTCATCGCTGCAACTCCCGTATGGACTCGGGAGAGGCGAAGGTCGAGAGCCGTGCATCCTCCGAAACACAACCCAACCGCAATGCTTCTTGACACAATGCACACTTAACCCGGAAGCCAGCCACACCAATGTGTTGGAGGAAACACCTGGTGACCGTCTCAGCGTGCACTGCGCCCAGCCCGCCATAGGAGACACTAGTGCGCAATGGGACAAGGACATCCCTGCCGGCCAAACTCTCCCCTAACCCGGACGACGCTGGGCTAATTGTGCGCCACCCCATGGGTCTCCCGGTCGCGGCCGGGTGCGACAGAGTCTGGACTCGATCCCAGAATCTCTAGTGGCACAGCTAGCACTGTGATGGAGTGCCTTAAACCACTGCGCCACTCGGGAGGCCCCCACTGACTATACCTTTAAGATCAGTCTGGCTTCAGTCTCATACCAAAACGGTTGACTACTAGTTTTAAAAAACAGTAAGAGCAGGCACTCACAATGTCAGCATCCTTTTTCCTCCTCTTCTTTCGCTCGGTTTTGGGGACCTGCTGGGAAAGACAACCAAATATAACAGAGCTCTAAAAACAACAACAAATACTGTAATACCCTGGTAGCTTACCAATTACTAAGATCGTAAAGACCGCAATGCTCTTTTCCAGCGGACACTCTCTTTTAGAGGGGCTTAGTATAGTAGCCAAGGGCTTCATGTGACCTGTAGTGTTTGAATTAGCTACCTGGGTGTTGGAAGTGGTTAGCACCAGTAGCTAACCAGGCCACTGTAGCAATGCTGTACCTGACCACCCACACACTGCTGCTAGCCCACCTAAACCACGGCTTCATCTACCAACATCCCTGCTAGCCCACCTAAATCATGGCTTCAGCTACCAACATTACTGCTAGCTCACCTAAACCACGGTTTCAGCTACCAACATAATTGCCAGCCCACCTAAACCACGGTTTCATCTACCAACATTACTGCTGGCCCACCTAAACCACGGCTTCATCTACTAACATCACTGCTAACCCACCTAAACCTCGGTTTCAGCTACCAATATAACTGCCAGCCCACCTAAACCATGGTTTTAGCTCAGACTGCATACAGTACACAGTGCGATGCTTAGCTACATAGCCAATGGCTGCAATAACAATCAATTGCACCAGACAGAAGGTCAGTGGTGGAGGTGGTACCTTGCTGATGGTGCTGTCCATGGGCTTGTACTCGGTCATGAACTCATCCAGAAAGATCTTGAAGGTGTTGACCCAGACCTTGACGGGCGACTCGCTCCAGTCCCTCTGCTCCAGGCGCATGGTCTTCTCCAGGATCTGCTCGAACAGGGCGTATAGGTCCTTATAGCGGATACTCTTCCCATCATCCATCTGGAGAACACAGAGGGTTACATCAAAATCATGATGCTAACTACTGCCATGCAAATACATAGGCATTAAGGACACTACTGTAAAGTAGTTACCATGTAACTACAAGCCATGTAAATACATAGTCATTAAGGACACTACTGTAAAGTAGTTACCATGTAACTACAAGCCATGTAAATACATAGGCATTAAGGACACTACTGTAAAGTAGTTACCATGTAACTACTGCCATGTAAATACATAGTCATTAAGGACACTACTGTAAAGTAGTTACCATGTAACTACTGCCATTTAAATACATAGTCATTAAGGACACTACTGTAAAGTAGTTACCATGTAACTACTGCCATTTAAATACATAGTCATTAAGGACACTACTGTAAAGTAGTTACCATGTAACTACTGCCATGTAAATACATAGTCATTAAGGACACTACTGTAAAGTAGTTACCATGTAACTACTGCCATGTAAATACATAGTCATTAAGGACACTACTGTAAAGTAGTTACCATGTAACTACTGCCATTTAAATACATAGTCATTAAGGACACTACTGTAAAGTAGTTACCATGTAAAGTAGTTACCATGTAACTACTGCCATTTAAATACATAGTCATTAAGGACACTACTGTAAAGTAGTTACCATGTAACTACTAGCCATGTAAATACATAGTCATTAAGGACACTACTGTAAAGTAGTTACCATGTAAAGTAGTTACCATGTAACTACTGCCATTTAAATACATAGTCATTAAGGACACTACTGTAAAGTAGTTACCATGTAACTACTAGCCATGTAAATACATAGTCATTAAGGACACTACTGTAAAGTAGTTACCATGTAACTACTGCCATGTAAATACATAGTCATTAAGGACACTACTGTAAAGTAATTACCATGTAACTACTGCCATGTAAATACATAGTCATTAAGGACACTACTGTAAAGTAATTACCATGTAACTACTGCCATTTAAATACATAGTCATTAAGGACACTACTGTAAAGTAGTTACCATGTAACTACTGCCATGTAAATACATAGTCATTAAGGACACTACTGTAAAGTAGTTACCATGTAACTACTGCCATGTAAATACATAGGCATTAAGGACACTACTGTAAAGTAATTACCATGTAACTACTGCCATTTAAATACATAGTCATTAAGGACACTACTGTAAAGTAGTTACCATGTAACTACTGCCATGTAAATACAACGATATTAGGAAGCCTGGGATTCAGGGTTGTTGCACTACTGTACTAACCGCTAGAGCTGTAGAGTAGGAGTTGAAGATATTGAGGCGGAACTCCTTCAAGGCCTTTTTAAACACCACGTCCACCATTGTGTCTTTCTTACCGCCGTCCTCAGCCACCAGGTCACTGATCTAAACGAAACAAAAACAACTGCTTGATAAAAAAGGGTTCTCTCGGGCTTCAATACATGAGCATTATAAAACCACATCAGTCTGGACACTGGACAACCTCAACACCGATATTCAGAAGCATCATTGTTCAAAGCTCAACATTCAAAGAGAGAATTTATATTGGTAACCAACCTGAAAGCTCTACCTTCCTCGTGCTGTTGTAATAACACTCTTTCTTCATCTGCATGTATCTATATGTATCTATATGTATCTATATGTGTGTGTGTGTGTGTGTGTGTGTGTGTGTGTGTGTGTGTGTGCGCTTTGTGTCCATGTGTGCGAGTCTGCATATGCAGTGGTGGAAAAAGTACCCAATTGTCATACTTGAATAAAAGTAAAGATACCTTAATAGAAAGTTAAGTGAAAGTAAAAGTGAAAAAGTAAAAGTCACCCAGTAAAATACTACTTGAGAAAAAGTCTAAAAGTATTCGGTTGAAAATATACTGAAGTATCAAAAGTAAAATAAAAAGTATACATGATTTAAAATTCCTTATATTAAGCAAAGCAGATGGCACGGTTTTCTTGTTTAAAAAAGGAAGGATAACCCGGGGCACACTCCAACACTGACATCATTTATAAAAGATGCATGTGTGTTTAGTGAGTCTGCCAGATCAGAGGCCGCAGGGAGGACCACGTGTTCTCTTGATAAATCCGTGAATTGGACCATTTTCCTGTCCTGCTAAGCACTTAAAATGTAACGAGTACTTTTGGGTGTCAGGTAAAATGTAGGGAGTAAAAATTTATTCAGGAATGTAATGAAGTAAAAGTAGTCAAAAATATAAATAGCAAAGTACCCTAAAAACCTACTTATGTAGTACTTTAAAGTACATAAGTACTTTAAAGTACATAAGTACTTTACACCACAATGCATATGCCTGCATATTTCTGTGTGTGTATGGGTGGATGTGTCTTTGTGTGGGTGGGTGCGTGTGTGTGTGGTTGGGTGTGTGTGTGTGTGGTTGGGTGTGTGTGTGTGTGTGTGTGGGTGCGTGCGTGCGTGTGTTTGGGTGGGTGCGTGTCTGGATGGGTGATTGTGTTGGTGTGTGTGTGTGGGTGGGTGCGTGTGTGTGTGGTTGGGTGTGTGTGTGTGGGTGCGTGCGTGGGTGTGTTTGGGTGGGTGCGTGTCTGGATGGGTGATTGTGTTGGTGTGTGTGTGTGTCTGTGGGTGCGTGTGTCTTTGTGACTGTGTGTGTGTACCTTCTTCATGAGGAAGTCGTTCATGCTCCTGTAGTCGTTGGTGCAGGTGAGGATCTGCAGTGCATCGTTCCCCCACTGGGCAGGCTCTAGGGCAACACTGCTAATCTTGACGCTACGCCGCCTCTTCACTTTTGGCGAGGGCTCCTTGTTCTCCTTGAACTCCTTGGCCCCCCGCTCCAGGGTCAGGTCTGGACTACGAGGCGGTGACATGTAATCCTGTCCTGCTGGGAGGGAGGGATGGAGAGACAGACAGAGTAGCAGCATAGTAAGTCTAACGCCTTTCGTTCAAGTCTTCTAGACTCCCTTATTAAGTTTGGTAGTGATCTTCACTGTGTCTTCCTCTGACAGTTAAACCTGCTGAACCCCACATGACCTTTAACCCTCCCTCACCTTCTCCTAGCAGTGGCCCCGTGTCTCCGTCATCTGCATCCATGGAGTCACCTCCACAGAACAGCTTCTCTCTGGACGACTTCTTCTCACCCTGCTTCGTCTTGCCCCAGAAACGCATCTTACCACGAACCCTGGTGGGGGGAGAGATAGATCACAGCTTCATTAACCCTAACCCTGGTTGTAGGAGAGACAGATCACAGCTTCATTAACCCTAACCTGAACCCTGGTGGTAGGAGAGACAGATCACAGCTTCATTAACCCTAACCTGAACCCTGGTGGGGGGAGAGACAGATCACAGCTTCATTAACCCTAACCTGAACCCTGTGGTAGGAGAGACAGATCACAGCTTCATTAACCCTAACCCTGGTGATAGGAGAGACAGATCACAGCTTCATTAACCCTAACCCTGGTTGTAGGAGAGACAGATCACAGCTTCATTAACCCTAACCTGAACCCTGGTGGTAGGAGAGACAGATCACAGCTTCATTAACCCTAACCTGGACCCTGGTGGGGGGAGAGACAGATCACAGCTTCATTAACCCTAACCTGAACCCTGTGGTAGGAGAGACAGATCACAGCTTCATTAACCTTAACCTGAACCCTGGTGGTAGGAGAGACAGATCACAGCTTCATTAACCCTAACCCTGGTGGTAGGAGAGAGATCACAGCTTCATTAACCCTAACCTGAACCCTGGTGGGGGGAGAGACAGATCACAGCTTCATTAACCCTAACCTGAACTCTGGTGGGGGGAGAGACAGATCACAGCTTCATTAACCTTAACCTGAACCCTGGTGGTAGGAGAGACAGATCACAGCTTCATTAACCCTAACCCTGGTGGTAGGAGAGAGATCACAGCTTCATTAACCCTAACCTGAACCCTGGTGGGGGGAGAGACAGATCACAGCTTCATTAACCCTAACCTGAACCCTGGTGGGGGGAGAGACAGATCACAGCTTCATTAACCCTAACCTGAACCCTGGTGGGGGGAGAGACAGATCACAGCTTCATTAACCCTAACCCTGGTGGTAGGAGAGACAGATCACAGCTTCATTAACCCTAACCCTGGTGGTAGGAGAGAGATCACAGCTTCATTAACCCTAACCTGAACCCTGGTGGGGGGAGAGACAGATCACAGCTTCATTAACCCTAACCTGAACCCTGGTGGGGGGAGAGACAGATCACAGCTTCATTAACCCTAACCTGAACCCTGGTGGGGGGAGAGACAGATCACAGCTTCATTAACCCTAACCTGAACCCTGGTGGGGGGAGAGACAGATCACAGCTTCATTAACCCTAACCTGAACCCTGTGGTAGGAGAGACAGATCACAGCTTCATTAACCCTAACCCTGGTGATAGGAGAGACAGATCAGAGCTTCATTAACCCTAACCCTGGTGATAGGAGAAACAGATCAGAGCTTCATTAACCCTAACCCTGGTGATAGGAGAAACAGATCACAGCTTCATTAACCCTAACCCTGGTGATAGGAGAGACAGATCAGAGCTTCATTAACCCTAACCCTGGTGATAGGAGAGACAGATCACAGCTTCATTAACCCTAACCTGAACCCTGGTGGGGGGAGAGACAGATCACAGCTTCATTAACCCTAACCTGAACCCTGGTGGGGGGAGAGACAGATCACAGCTTCATTAACCCTAACCTGAACCCTGGTGGGGGGAGAGACAGATCACAGCTTCATTAACCCTAACCCTGGTGATAGGAGAAACAGATCACAGCTTCATTAACCCTAACCCTGGTGATAGGAGAGACAGATCAGAGCTTCATTAACCCTAACCCTGGTGATAGGAGAGACAGATCACAGCTTCATTAACCCTAACCCTGGTGGTAGGAGAGACAGATCACAGCTTCATTAACCCTAACCCTGGCGATAGGAGAGACAGATCAGAGCTTCATTAACCCTAACCTGGACCCTGGTGATAGGAGAAACAGATCACAGCTTCATTAACCCTAACCCTGGCGATAGGAGAGACAGATCAGAGCTTCATTAACCCTAACCTGGACCCTGGTGATAGGAGAAACAGATCACAGCTTCATTAACCCTAACCTGAACCCTAACAGCACATGGCTTGAAATCACAGCTTGACACAGTTGGTGATCCAACCTTCATAATCCTCCAAAAGCAAACCCATGTCCACCATTTCTATTGAGTATTGACTACTTTAGATTATTATTGAGGAATCTAACCAAGAAATCAAGTGAGGCTATCAAGCCCCTCTACCTCATATGCATTGCTATCTACACTGAGTGTACAAAACATTAAGGAACACCTGCTCTTTCCATGAGACTGACCGGGTGAATCCAAGTGAACGCTATGATCCCTTATTGATGTCATTTGTTTAATCCACTTCAATCAGTGTAGATGAAGGGGAGGAGACAGGTTAAAGGATGTTTAAGCCTTGAGATAATTTAGACATTAATTGTGTATGTGTGCCATTTAGAGGGTGAATGGGCAAGACAAAATATTTAAGTGCCTTTGAATGGGGTATGGTAGTAGGTGCCAGGGTGGTCAGTTTGAGTGTGTCAAGAACTGCAACGCTGCTGGGTTTTTCACGCTCAACAGTTTCCCACGTGTATCAAGAATGGTCCACCAACCAAAGGACATCCAGCCAACTTGACACAACTGTGGGAAGCATTGGAGTCAACATGGGCCAGCATCCCTGTGGAACGCTTTCAACACTTTGTAGAGTCAATGCCCTGACGAATTGAGGCTGTTCTGAGGGCAAAAGGGAGGGATGCAACTCAACATTAGGAAGATGTTCGTAATGTTTTGTAAACTCAGTGTATACTGTATTAAAATGACTACAATGGACACCATGATAGGAACAAACCTTCCATCTGACTGGGCGTTCTTGCGTATCGTGTCAACTTTGGCCAGATCTCCAGATGACATGGCCTTATGTATCTTCTTCTGTTCCTCAGAGCTGGTGGAAGGCTGAAACACCAATGAATGACACAATGTCAATGACATCATACATAAATAGATATGACAGTTAAAAGAGACTTTTCAATATCTACAGTACTAACTGAAGTCGTGTTACTCTACATCTACGTTTTCCTATCTCACAGGAGACAGGAGGATTTCCCCCCCACGCCAGTAGATGGCAGTACAACAATGGATTCCTTGACAAAATGTAGCACTTCCACTAGCCTGAGTTGTCAGTTTTACTCAAGTCTAACATTATTCAATACTGTCTATAGCTCAGTTTTTCACTAGCATACCTGACTAGCAGTATAGCTAACATGGATAGCCAGATAGCACAATAAAGACAGTTTATGTTACGCTGAAGTAAAGAGGTCAGGAATGTGTGTTAATTAATCATCAGGGAGGAAGGTCAAGGTTGAGCGATGACCTTCAACCCAGGATCCCAGGGTTCGGTCAGAGAGCAGGGCTACTGGTGAGAAGAGAAAGCTAACAGGCTAACAAGCTACAGTAACACATGCCATGGCTGATTATGCTGACAGAGAGGAAAAAGGAGAAGGAGAGTATCACTTCTGGGCTGTGAAGAAGTGAGGAGACAGGCTAAGTTAAGGCTAGAACCTTCATCGGGTTTTAAAGAGAAGAGTGTGTTAGCATCGTTGAAACAGTTTATGCTCGGAGGAAAAGGAAAAATCTAGTTAAAGCGTAGGTTGTTTTAGTTGAGTTGCTCGGTAGCGCAGGTCTACCCAGCCAGTGCTGAAGAGGGTTAACAGCAGGGAAAAAAGATGGCCGTCCCAATGAGAACTTCTATTAGTTGAATTGGGGTGTAGGCCGAGGTTTAGGTATGGGTCTGTTTTCTTTACCATCTCTGAGTCACTGAAACACTCAAAGGAATCCTGTTTAGGGATGGTTGGGGAGTAGGGGGGAGGGGAGGAGAGGGGGGGCTTTCCGTCGTACTCGTCCTCCTCCGACTCGCCCCCCAGCGAGGAGGTCGGTGTGCGGGTCAGAAAGTCAGAGCGTGTCCGAGCCATGCGGGCTTTCTTTCTGTGGCCCGCCCTGCTGACCTGGTTGACCAAAAACGATATAACAACAGTTGAAACACACTCACAAACAAGCCAATGAACGCTGCTTTCCTCTTTAGGACCTGTGGATACTAGACAGGGTCTTGGATGCCCCGATGTTTCCCTTTCCTGCAACTTTCTCTCTGTGTGGCCATCTTTTTATTCTGTCGGTCTCTCGCTCTCTAAGATGTCTTTTTTAAATGAACCTTTATTTAACGTGGAAAGTTAAGAAAACATTCTCATTTTATAATGATGGCCAACCCCGACCAAACCCTGCCCTAACCTGGACGACGCTGCTCCATATGTAAACACATGCAAACCCTCAGAACACATACAGAAACACACACAATATTTATTTATCAGTCTGATTATTTGATATGGACATGCAAACACACACACACGATGACAAATGCTACCGGTTCTGCCATTCACTCACCTCCTGTGTTCTCAGTCCTATGGTGGGCTTGGTGCTTGAGGAGGGGCCCTCTTTTGGGACTGCTACAGGCTTCTCTTGATTGACAGGCTTCTCCTTGTGAAACCTAAAACATATAGAGTCATTGAGTCAGGGAATGAAGAGGGGGTTAAAGCTGCAATATGTAGCTTTTAGAGGGACCTGACCAACTTCACATAGATATGTGAATTATAGATCTGTCATTCTCATTGAAAGCAAGTCTAAGAAGTGGTGGATCGGTTCTATGTGCACTATTTCTATGCTTTCGTATTGCATCTTTTACTTTTGGTTTGATACGCCAATATATTTCACAGCGGTTTAGATGATACAATGATTCTCTACAATCAGAGTTATTGTTGTCATAATCTGAAATTAGGCAAACTATTAGCGATTTCTGCATATTGTACCTTTAAGTTTCTGTGAAATAGTAAATCATTATTCCAAACCAATCAATTCTCAAGCAACACCTATTTTTCTGATGCTTTAAAAAAAAAACTTCTATAACCTTTATGTGAACTATGCATCTATTAGGGCTCTTGGTTTCTTTTCAGAGGTTAAGAATGATGTATGACATACGTTTTTAGGAATAATCTCCCATGTGTATCAATGTCTAGTTGGGTAGTTAAGGCCCTTACAGTACATGATAACTCCATGTGTAGTTGGGTAGTTAAGGCCCTTACAGTACATGATAACTCCATGTCTAGTTGGGTAGTTAAGGCCCTTACAGTACATGATAACTCCATGTCTAGTTGGGTAGTTAAGGCCCTTACAGTACATGATAACTCCATGTGTAGTTGGCTGGTAAAGGTACCTAGAGTACATGATAACTCCATGTGTAGTTGGGTAGTTAAGGCCCTTACAGTACATGATAACTCCATGTGTAGTTGGGTAGTTAAGGCCCTTACAGTACATGATAACTCCATGTCTAGTTGGGTAGTTAAGGCCCTTACAGTACATGATAACTCCATGTGTAGTTGGCTGGTAAAGGTATTCTACAGTACATGATAACTCCATGTCTAGTTGGCTGGTAAAGGTATTCTACAGTACATGATAACTCCATGTGTAGTTGTCTGGTAAAGGCCCTTACAGTACATGATAACTCCATAGCTGGATTCAATACTCACTTAGAGAACGCCACTCTGTCTTTGGGCGCAAAGAAGATGTTTTCCGACATGTCAGTCATGCTGATGCTGGTGCCCTGATTAGCTGGGGCCTTCTTGGGAACCCTCCCTCTGGCTCCTCCTCCCCCGCCCTCTCTGGACTCCAGGGTCAAATTCGGCGCCCAGCCATCCGCAATGGGTCTCCCATCCCTGGTCTTTGTTTTGGGGGCTGAGGGAGGTGGAGGGAGCCGGGCCTGGTTGGACTGGGCCTTGTTGGGCTGGGCCTTGTTGGGCTCAGGATGGGGCATGGGGACACTCTGGGTGTCCATCGGCCCAGGAGGAGAGAGGTATGCGTGGGCAGCGGACACAGACTGGGTCCTCGAGGGTGGAGCCAGAGCCGGGGCTCTCTCGATGAGAAGGGAGCTGGGTCTAAGGGGCCTGGTAGATGTAGCTGCGGTTGCACTCCTGTCTTGGGGGGGCCCTCCCTGCCTGCTCTGCTGGATCCTGACCAGGGCCTCACCCCTCTGCTTCTCCAACAGTTCCCTCTCGTGCTGGGCGAAGTGGTGCCGCTGTCTCTCCAGAACCTCCTTCTGCTTCCGGATCTGGTCCATCATCTCCCGCTCGTTCTGCTGCTGCAGGTGCCGCTGCCTCTCCTCCTTTTCCTCGTTCAGTCGTTCCAGCTTCTCCAGGACCAACTGGTTGGCAGCCGGGACAGGGGTGGGGCCAGACATGGGGATGACTGGGGCGGGATCTAGTGGTGGAACGGGTGCAGGGACTGGTAGCCGTGGCGATGAAGGGGATTCGCCGGTTTGTGCCGACCCGTCACAAACCTCTACAGGGGGAAGACGAACAACGGCACCACCGAGCTCCTCCTGATCCAGGGGGGTTTCCTTCTGCATGCTGATGACCACAACCACGGGTCGCCGTGACAATTCCCGCCTTTGTTTGATTGACTTGAGCTGCTTGGTGACGATGGTGGTACCAGTGGTATCGGCCTCGAGGGGTTGCGAAGAGTCATCGCCAAGACGATGGGTGATGACCAAGCTGCCATCAGTTGACGGGACGTAAAAGGTAGGGAGGTAGTTCTCTATCTTGGGCGGAGGTGGAGAGGCGGCAGCCGGTTCTAGCTTGGCCTGACTCTGACCTTTTGGAGGTGGGGAGGCGTCATCGGACACAGAAGCCCTGGGAGGCTCCTTCGACATGAGGCTGACCTCCGGGGCCTGCTCCAGCTGCACTTCAGAAGAGAGGGGGGAACCAAGCTCCTCCTCGTCCGCCAAAGGTGCACTCTCCCTGAGTATCTCGTCATCCATGCTGAGTAGCTCGAAGCTGCCCTTGGAGCTCTGGCTGTCGGGGGTTCCGGGTCCCTGGGGGGAGCGGTGAGGAGGGGTGGTGGTGGGGGCCAGCTCGGCCGACCAGCGCCTCTCTTCAGAGGGGGACGAGGCCCCACCACTGCCTGTGGCCCGCACCTTGAGCAGCTCCAGGCTGAACTTGGCCTGCTCCAGCTCCCTCATCCTCCGGCTCTCCCTCTTGGCCCTGGTGGTCCTCTGGCAGGGCTCGTCCAGGGTCCTGGTCCTCTCTCTCACCACCACAGCGGCTGTCGACGAAACTGGCGGTGGTTCCGACTGGGCCCTACCTGAGCTCTCTGCGGCCCTCGCCACTCCTCCCTCACCTCCTATTTCTACACCTCGTCCCTCTTTCACCCGCTCCTCCTGGCTGTTCAGTCTCTGGAGGCTCCTTTCCCGCTCCTTGTATGAGCGGTCCTCCCATGTGCTCAGGTCCAGGCCCATGATCCTCACTGGCAGATCGTCTTCTTCTGGCGAGAGGCGCGTCTGTCCATTCTGCAGCAGCTGCTGCTGCTGTTGTTGACTCTCTCTCTCCCTCAGCCTCTGCTCTTTCTCCCTCAGTCTCTGCTCCTTCAAATGCCCAAAGCTGTCAATCAAGGAGGCATGGTTACAGCTAAACCAATCACAAGGCAACACCACACCTTCATTGAGTCTTAATTCCTTGTTCCTTGACACAAGACAGACTAGACACTTAAAAACATATCACAGTCTCTTCCTGTTGAATGTGTGAACTCAAAGTGGCAGCCTTAATGGGATAATGTCCTCCTCTAGCTCAGCTGACTGTTGCTACTTTGTTCTGGGTGTTTATGTAACAACATTATCTGAACAGGAGACTTTTCAGCTGGCAGGCCATGAATACGAGCACGTCACCAGTTGGACGACTGGACGTGGAGGAGGATTGGATATAGAATTATGACCAATAAGTACAGTGAATTAACTTTGCAGCAATTTCCAATCTCATTGCAAGAATGTTTCCATCAATGAGTTGAAGTTATGGAGGCATGGAAGTTCAGATGGTATTCTGCCTTCATCAAATGTTCCATGGCATTTCATATTGATTTCCATAATGATTCATAAGCATCCAGAAACAGTAATGAAGCAAGCTCAGCTGCAGATAGAAATGTAATATGTAGAACAGACTATTCACTCTCATGTCATGTGGAGAACCACGTCTGCTCTAAAACTTTCTGCAACACTTCACATTAGTTTACCTCTGTCTGGCCAGGTAGCCTTTGCCCACTGCCTGTAGCAGCGTCATGGTGCCACGCAGTCGCAGGAAGGCCTCTCTGGCCATGTGGCAGCGCCAGGCTGTCTGGATGGCGATTGCCGCCCCCTCCCGTTCTCGCCGCTTCAGCAACGCCCTCCACTCCCTCTGCAGCAGCAGAGCCGCCTCCCGCCACAGCCCGAACCTCCAGCGCTCCTTGTACCCCCGCCAAGCTGTCTGGATGCACAAGGCTGCCCCCTCCTGGATGCTTGGGTCGTAGTCATCCTCCTGCTTGGACTGGTAGGCACGCCACCATTTCTGTGTGAGGGGAAGTATTTTTTTATTTAAACCTTTATTTAACTAGGCAAGTCAGTTAAGAACAAATTCTAATTTACAATGACAGCCTACACCGGCCAAACCCGGATGACGCTGTAGGTGAGATCAGAGCTGTGGATGTTACCACATTTATAGTATGATGGAATTTATTACGTTTATTGGATTTGAGTCCATTCCTCTGTAGCAAAGTCCAATCCCGAATCCCCCCCCTTAGCGGTATTAGGAGGGCCTGGGGGGCTAGGTGTATTAGGGGGGCTTAGCGATATTAGGAGGGCCAGGAGGCTAGGTGTGTTAGGGGGCTTAGTAGTATTAGGAGGGCCTGGGGGGCTAGGAGTTTAGGGGGCTTAGCAGTATTAGGAGAGCCTGGGGGCTAGGTGTGTTAGGGGGCTTAGTAGTATTAGGAGGGCCTGGGGGGCTAGGAGGCTAGGTGTGTTAGGGGGCTTAGCAGTATTAGGAGGGCCTGGGGGGCTAGGAGGCTAGGTGTGTTAGGGGGGCTTAGCCGTATTAGGAGAGCCTGGGGGGCTAGGTGTGTTAGGGGGCTTAGTAGTATTAGGAGGGCCTGGGGGGCTAGGAGGCTAGGTGTGTTAGGGGGGCTTAGCCGTATTAGGAGAGCCTGGGGGGCTAGGTGTGTTAGGGGGCTTAGTAGTATTAGGAGGGCCTGGGGGGCTAGGAGGCTAGGTGTGTTAGGGGGCTTAGCAGTATTAGGAGGGCCTGGGGGGCTAGGAGGCTAGGTGTGTTAGGGGGGCTTAGCCGTATTAGGAGAGCCTGGGGGGCTAGGTGTGTTAGGGGGCTTAGTAGTATTAGGAGGGCCTGGGGGGCTAGGAGGCTAGGTGTGTTAGGGGGGCTTAGCCGTATTAGGAAAGCCTGGGGGGCTAGGTGTGTTAGGGGGCTTAGTAGTATTAGGAGGGCCTGGGGGGCTAGGAGGCTAGGTGTGTTAGGGGGCTTAGCAGTATTAGGAGGGCCTGGGGGGCTAGGAGGCTAGGTGTGTTAGGGGGGCTTAGCAGTATTAGGAGAGCCTGGGGGCTAGGTGTGTTAGGGGGCTTAGTAGTATTAGGAGGGCCTGGGGGGCTAGGTGTGTTAGGGGGGCTTAGCAGTATTAGGAAAGCCTGGGGGGCTAGGAGGCTAGGTGTGTTAGGGGGCTTAGCAGTATTAGGAGGGCCTGGGGGGCTAGGAGGCTAGGTGTGTTAGGGGGGCTTAGCCGTATTAGGAGAGCCTGGGGGGCTAGGTGTGTTAGGGGGCTTAGTAGTATTAGGAGGGCCTGGGGGGCTAGGAGGCTAGGTGTGTTAGGGGGGCTTAGCCGTATTAGGAGAGCCTGGGGGGCTAGGTGTGTTAGGGGGCTTAGTAGTATTAGGAGGGCCTGGGGGGCTAGGAGGCTAGGTGTGTTAGGGGGCTTAGCAGTATTAGGAGGGCCTGGGGGGCTAGGAGGCTAGGTGTGTTAGGGGGGCTTAGCCGTATTAGGAGAGCCTGGGGGGCTAGGTGTGTTAGGGGGCTTAGTAGTATTAGGAGGGCCTGGGGGGCTAGGAGGCTAGGTGTGTTAGGGGGGCTTAGCCGTATTAGGAGAGCCTGGGGGGCTAGGTGTGTTAGGGGGCTTAGTAGTATTAGGAGGGCCTGGGGGGCTAGGAGGCTAGGTGTGTTAGGGGGCTTAGCAGTATTAGGAGGGCCTGGGGGGCTAGGAGGCTAGGTGTGTTAGGGGGGCTTAGCAGTATTAGGAGAGCCTGGGGGCTAGGTGTGTTAGGGGGCTTAGTAGTATTAGGAGGGCCTGGGGGGCTAGGTGTGTTAGGGGGGCTTAGCAGTATTAGGAAAGCCTGGGGGGCTAGGTGTGTTAGGGGGGCTTAGCAGTATTAGGAAAGCCTGGGGGGCTAGGTGTGTTATGGGGGCTTAGCAGTATTAGGAGAGCCTGGGAGGCTAGGAGGCTGGGTGTGTTAGGGGGACTTAGCGGTATTAGGAGGGCCTGGGGGGCTAGGTGTGTTAGGGGGGCTTAGCGATATTAGGAGGGCCAGGAGGCTAGGTGTGTTAGGGGGCTTAGTAGTATTAGGAGGGCCTGGGGGGCTAGGAGTTTAGGGGGCTTAGCGGTATTAGGAGGGCCTGGGGGGCTAGGAGGCTAGGTGTGTTAGGGGGCTTAGCAGTATTAGGAGGGCCTGGGGGGCTAGGAGGCTAGGTGTGTTAGGAGGGCTTAGTGGTATTAGGAGAGCCTGGGGGGCTAGGAGGCTAGGTGTGTTAGGGGGCTTAGCAGTATTAGGAGGGCCTGGGGGGCTAGGAGGCTAGGTGTGTTAGGGGGCTTAGCAGTATTAGGAGGGCCTGGGGGGCTAGGAGGCTAGGTGTGTTAGGGGGCTTAGCAGTATTAGGAGGGCCTGGGGGGCTAGGAGGCTAGGTGTGTTAGGGGGCTTAGCGGTATTAGGAGGGCCTGGGGGGCTAGGTGTGTTAGGGGGCTTAACAGTATTAGGAGGGCCTGGGGGGCTAGGAGGCTAGGTGTGTTAGGGGGCTTAGCAGTATTAGGAGGGCCTGGGGGGCTAGGAGGCTAGGTGTGTTAGGGGGCTTAGCAGTATTAGGAGGGCCTGGGGGGCTAGGAGGCTAGGTGTGTTAGGGGGCTTAGCAGTATTAGGAGGGCCTGGGGGGCTAGGAGGGGCTGGGATTTGGCACTACTGTATAAAATAATGTTTAGTATAGTCAGGGAAAATGTTGTCAAAACAGGACACAAAGCTATCCAAACTTGGATGACTACACAAAGAGCAAAAGCAGGCTCAGCAGAGATAAAAGAAATGCATGAACTGTTTGACAGACCTTTTGTTCTCCTGCTCTGGGAACATCATCACAACTCCTCCATAAGATGCTTTATTTCCTTTTGTTAGCTCTCTCCCTCAGTCTCTGGCTATTAACACTTCTACCCATTGATTGGATTTATTTTTCTTTTCAACCAGACAAAGCACCCGAGTCTCTTTCCAAAGGACCAATTAGGCGGTTCCAGTGTGAACAGATATAATACGAGGCCCTCTCCAAGCAGGGAGGGAGAAGTGTTGAACAGGGAAACATTAAAGGGTGAAAGGCAGGGTAACAAGGGTAGATGCCCTGATCCACTTTGTTCATTTTGTGTTTCATTTTTTGTTTCTTTTATACTGTTTTTCACACTGTGTATTCATTTACTGTATTCTTCACATATCTCTTTCTAATATACCTACTACTGAACATTGCATTTTGTTACACTGTTTATTCACACTGAATATCTATATACTGGATTCCTGACATGGCTCACTGTAATATATCTACTGCTGTACATATTCTTAAGTAGATATTTTAGGTGTAAATACAGATTGCTTTTGGATAACTGATAGTGTATACTGGATTAGTTTGGATTACTGATAGTGTATACTGGATTACTGATAGTGTATACTGGATTAGTTTGGATAACTGATAGTGTATACTGGATTAGTTTGGATTACTGATAGTGTATACTGGATTACTGATAGTGTATACTGGATTAGTTTGGATAACTGATAGTGTATACTGGATTACTGATAGTGTATACTGGATTAGTTTGGATAACTGATAGTGTATACTGGATTAGTTTGGATAACTGATAGTGTATACTGGATTAGTTTGGATAATTTATAGTGTATACTGGATTACTGATAGTGTATACTGGATTAGTTTGGATTACTGATAGTGTATACTGGATTAGTTTGGATAACTGATAGTGTATACTGGATTACTGATAGTGTATACTGGATTAGTTTGGATTACTGATAGTGTATACTGGATTAGTTTGGATAACTGATAGTGTATACTGGATTAGTTTGGATAACTGATAGTGTATACTGGATTAGTTTGGATAACTGATAGTGTATACTGGATTACTGATAGTGTATACTGGATTAGTTTGGATTACTGATAGTGTATACTGGATTAGTTTGGATAACTGATAGTGTATACTGGATTAGTTTGGATAACTGATAGTGTATACTGGATTAGTTTGGATAACTGATAGTGTATACTGGATTAGTTTGGATTACTGATAGTGTATACTGGATTAGTTTGGATAACTGATAGTGTATACTGGATTAGCTCTGACATTCCGGATTTCTTCTTTCTAGTTTTTGATAATTATTATTTGTGTACTTGTTTGCCAATTTTGCTGCACTGTTAGGCTCTAGTTACACAAGCATTTAGCTGCAACCGCTAAAATATCTGTCCAACTCTAGACGCGACCAATAAACATTGATTTAATTTTGATTTGATCCTGGAGTGCCATTGCAGGGTTTCATTCCAACCAGGCACCACACCTCACTCTACTAATCACCTCCCCAACTGTGCTCGTTGATCAATATAAGTGATTGGCTAATTCACACCAAGGTCTCAAAGATCTAAAGCAAAGCAGGCCAACTGAAAACCCTGAAGTACCGATCCTCGAGGTGTGTTAAATCCATTCCCATTCATAGCCAACTTCTCTAGTACAACAATGTCCCTGTTTATGAAAGGACTTAGTGTTTGGTTCCTGCTGGATACTGTAACGGAACTGAATCAACAATTGCATAATTACTAGGATCAAATATCTGGCATAAGTCTTAGATTGTGATCGTGAAAGTTGAATGACATCCAAAACAAAGTTGAGGAACGGTCAAGAGAAATAGTTTAGATAATTCACAGAATTTTC
Source organism: Oncorhynchus mykiss (assembly GCF_057628025.1). Taxonomy (NCBI): domain Eukaryota; kingdom Metazoa; phylum Chordata; class Actinopteri; order Salmoniformes; family Salmonidae; genus Oncorhynchus; species Oncorhynchus mykiss. The sequence continues at coordinate 38,596,602 of NC_143047.1, forward strand.
CACAAAAAATAAATTGTGGGGTTTTGTAGGATTACTGAAAGAGCTCTGAATCTAAACATCCCTCCATAACACATACAAATTAAATATCTTGCTGGCCCATCAAAACCGGGCTGAGCAAGATTGCACAGATGAGGACTGACACACAACATTGGGATGAGAAGCATTCCTGCCTCAGTTCAATAACAAATTTCCCACTTAAATTCATGTAATAAATACAAAATAAATATCACATATACAAACAAACTCCTACGTATCAAGCCTGGATGTACTATAGATAATTTACACAGTTAATGTCACCAACTATGGTGCTGAGAGCCACAGAACAGGGTGTACAGACTTTCTACCAGCCCGGCGCTAACACACCTGATTCAACTAACCAAGACCCTGTTTGCATGCAACTGTAATGAAACAAAATCCTTCATACCCCTGTAACAGGACCATTTAACTGTAATGAAACAAAATCCTTCATACCCCTGTAACAGGACCATTTAACTGTAATGAAACAAAATCCTTCATACCCCTGTAACAGGACCATTTAACTGTAATGAAACAAAATCCTTCATACCCCTGTAACAGGACCATTTAACTGTAATGAAACAAAAGCCTTCATACCCCTGTAACAGGACCATTTAACTGTAATGAAACAAAAGCCTTCATACCCCTGTAACAGGACCATTTAACTGTAATGAAACAAAATCCTTCATACCCCTGTAACAGGACCATTTAACTGTAATGAAACAAAATCCTTCATACCCCTGTAACAGGACCATTTAACTGTAATGAAACAAAAGCCTTCATACCCATGTAACAGGACCATTTAACTGTAATGAAACAAAGGCCTTCATACCCCTGTAACAGGACCATTTAACTGTAATGAAACAAAAGCCTTCATACCCCTGTAACAGGACCATTTAACTGTAATGAAACAAAATCCTTCATACCCCTGTAACAGGACCATTTAACTGTAATGAAACAAAATCCTTCATACCCCTGTAACAGGACCATTTAACTGTAATGAAACAAACGCCTTCATACCCCTGTAACAGGACCATTTAACTGTAATGAAACAAAAGCCTTCATACCCCTGTAACAGGACCATTTAACTGTAATGAAACAAAGGCCTTCATACCCCTGTAACAGGACCATTTAACTGTAATGAAACAAACACCTTCATACCCCTGTAACAGGACCATTTAACTGTAATGAAACAAAAGCCTTCATACCCCTGTAACAGGACCATTTAACTAATGAAACAAAAGCCTTCATATCCCTGTAACAGGACCATTTAACTGTAATGAAACAAAATCCTTCATACCCCTGTAACAGGACCATTTAACTGTAATGAAACAAAGGCCTTCATACCCCTGTAACAGGACCATTTAACTGTAATGAAACAAAATCCTTCATACCCCTGTAACAGGACCATTTAACTGTAATGAAACAAAAGCCTTCATACCCCTGTAACAGGACCATTTAACTGTAATGAAACAAAGGCCTTCATACCCCTGTAACAGGACCATTTAACTGTAATGAAACAAAAGCCTTCATACCCCTGTAACAGGACCATTTAACTGTAATGAAACAAAGGCCTTCATACCCCTGTAACAGGACCATTTAACTGTAATGAAACAAAAGCCTTCATACCCCTGTAACAGGACCATTTAACTGTAATGAAACAAAATCCTTCATACCCCTGTAACAGGACCATTTAACTGTAATGAAACAAACGCCTTCATACCCCTGTAACAGGACCATTTAACTGTAATGAAACAAAATCCTTCATACCCCTGTAACAGGACCATTTAACTGTAATGAAACAAAATCCTTCATACCCCTGTAACAGGACCATTTAACTGTAATGAAACAAAAGCCTTCATACCCATGTAACAGGACCATTTAACTGTAATGAAACAAAGGCCTTCATACCCCTGTAACAGGACCATTTAACTGTAATGAAACAAAAGCCTTCATACCCCTGTAACAGGACCATTTAACTGTAATGAAACAAAATCCTTCATACCCCTGTAACAGGACCATTTAACTGTAATGAAACAAAATCCTTCATACCCCTGTAACAGGACCATTTAACTGTAATGAAACAAACGCCTTCATACCCCTGTAACAGGACCATTTAACTGTAATGAAACAAAAGCCTTCATACCCCTGTAACAGGACCATTTAACTGTAATGAAACAAAGGCCTTCATACCCCTGTAACAGGACCATTTAACTGTAATGAAACAAACACCTTCATACCCCTGTAACAGGACCATTTAACTGTAATGAAACAAAAGCCTTCATACCCCTGTAACAGGACCATTTAACTAATGAAACAAAAGCCTTCATATCCCTGTAACAGGACCATTTAACTGTAATGAAACAAAATCCTTCATACCCCTGTAACAGGACCATTTAACTGTAATGAAACAAAGGCCTTCATACCCCTGTAACAGGACCATTTAACTGTAATGAAACAAAATCCTTCATACCCCTGTAACAGGACCATTTAACTGTAATGAAACAAAAGCCTTCATACCCCTGTAACAGGACCATTTAACTGTAATGAAACAAAGGCCTTCATACCCCTGTAACAGGACCATTTAACTGTAATGAAACAAAAGCCTTCATACCCCTGTAACAGGACCATTTAACTGTAATGAAACAAAGGCCTTCATACCCCTGTAACAGGACCATTTAACTGTAATGAAACAAAAGCCTTCATACCCCTGTAACAGGACCATTTAACTGTAATGAAACAAAATCCTTCATACCCCTGTAACAGGACCATTTAACTGTAATGAAACAAACGCCTTCATACCCCTGTAACAGGACCATTTAACTGTAATGAAACAAACGCCTTCATACCCCTGTAACAGGACCATTTAACTGTAATGAAACAAAAGCCTTCATACCCCTGTAACAGGACCATTTAACTGTAATGAAACAAAAGCCTTCATACCCCTGTAACAGGACCATTTAACTGTAATGAAACAAAAGCCTTCATACCCCTGTAACAGGACCATTTAACTGTAATGAAACAAACGCCTTCATACCACTGTAGCAGGACCAGGGTTGGTGCCCTGTGCCCACTCATTTTCCCTGGGTGACGAGGCTATAAGAAGGAGACTGTCCCTGCCCCTGGGTGACGAGGCTATAAGAAGGAGACTGTCCCTGCCCCTGGGTGACGAGGCTATAAGAAGGAGACTGTCCCTGCCCCTGGGTGACGAGGCTATAAGAAGGAGACTGTCCCTGCCCCTGGGTGACGAGGCTATAAGAAGGAGACTGTCCCTGCCCCTGGGTGACGAGGCTATAAGAAGGAGACTGCCCCTGGGTGACGAGGCTATAAGAAGGAGACTGCCCCTGGGTGATGAGGCTATAAGAAGGAGACTGCCCCTGGGTGATGAGGCTATAAGAAGGAGACTGTGCCTGGGTGATGAGGCTATAAGAAGGAGACTGCCCCTGGGTGATGAGGCTATAAGAAGGAGACTGTCCCTGCCCCTGGGTGACGAGGCTATAAGAAGGAGACTGCCCCTGGGTGATGAGGCTATAAGAAGGAGACTGCCCCTGGGTGATGAGGCTATAAGAAGGAGACTGCCCCTGGGTGACGAGGCTATAACAAGGAGACTGCCCCTGGGTGATGAGGCTATAAGAAGGAGACTGCCCCTGGGTGATGAGGCTATAAGAAGGAGACTGCCCCTGGGTGATGAGGCTATAAGAAGGAGACTGCCCCTGGGTGACGATGCTATAAGAAGGAGACTGCCCCTGGGTGATGAGGCTATAAGAAGGAGACTGCCCCTGGGTGATGAGGCTATAAGAAGGAGACTGCCCCTGGGTGATGAGGCTATAAGAAGGAGACTGCCCCTGGGTGATGAGGCTATAAGAAGGAGACTGCCCCTGGGTGATGAGGCTATAAGAAGGAGACTGCCCCTGGGTGATGAGGCTATAAGAAGGAGACTGCCCCTGGGTGATGAGGCTATAAGAAGGGAACGGTGGTTACCTGGATAGCTGTGGCAGCCAGTCTCATCCTGGTGAAGTGTTTCCTCTCCAGCAGGGCCCTGAAGCGGCGCTGCAGAGTGACGATACGGTTCAGGACCTCCCTGTGAAGCAACGCCTGCAGTCGCTGACGCTCCACCTCCCGCAGGAACACCTGACAGTGGACACAATGAGTGGCACATCATACACACACACATATACACACTCTCACTGTTCAAGTATGGACCTCCCCCTCCCTGGATGATCAAACACAGGAGCAACAAGAATTTCAGGTATGGGAGCTATGGGCTGCTAATTATAGACATCAAACCAAAGGAATAGTGCTGGACCCATCTATCAGTCTGTGTGTGTGTGTGTGTCAGAGGTCCTGTCCATTCTTGGGCTATGTTCTTTATAACATCCTGTCTCCCAGAAAGACTACAGTGCTGGTAATATAATGTCACTGCTCCTTATTTTTCTGTTTCTCTATTTAACTAAGTTCAATAACTTAAAGCAGGGCCGAATCTCCACCACCCCTGTGGTGACTCAAACTGATGGTCAACTACCATTCATCAAGACAAACATGACGGACCATTTTTTCATTCTAACTATAAGGACAATGCAAGGCATGTCTGTTCTGTTGTAGTATACTTCATTAGTCCAGCACCTGTGTTTTAGGGATGTGCATTTGGCCACAAACGTTTCTATAGATAAGGCTAGTCTAAATTTGTAAAATAAAACATATCAATCCCCTTTGTGGTACAATATACTAGAGAAAACAAGACAATTGGATACAATTGTTGATACCTTGACTAAAAAGTCTCAATTTTATCCCTTCCTCTTGGTTTTAATCTACTATAGTGACAGGCAGCTGGGTGAATAGTACCATGGTTTTAATCTACTATAGTGACAGGCAGCAGGGTGAATAGTACCATGGTTTTAATCTACTATAGTGACAGGCAGCTGGGTGAATAGAACCATGGTTTTAATCTACTGTAGTGACAGGCAGCAGGGTGAATAGTACCATGGTTTTAATCTACTATAGTGACAGGCAGCTGGGTGAATAGAACCACCATGGTTTTAATCTACTATAGTGACAGGCAGCTGGGTGAATAGTACCATGGGTTTAATCTACTGTAGTGACAGGCAGCTGGGTGAATAATACCATGGTTTTAATCTACTATAGTGACAGGCAGCAGGGTGAATAGTACCATGGTTTTAATCTACTATAGTGACAGGCAGTAGGGTGAATAGTACCATGGTTTTAATCTACTATAGTGACAGGCAGCTGGGTGAATAGTACCATGGTTTTAATCTACTATAGTGACAGGCAGCTGGGTGAATAGAACCACCATGGTTTTAATCTACTATAGTGACAGGCAGCTGGGTGAATAGTACCATGGGTTTAATCTACTGTAGTGACAGGCAGCAGGGTGAATAGTACCATGGTTTTAATCTACTATAGTGACAGGCAGCTGGGTGAATAGAACCACCATGGTTTTAATCTACTATAGTGACAGGCAGCTGGGTGAATAGTACCATGGTTTTAATCTACTGTAGTGACAGGCAGCTGGGTGAATAGTACCATGGTTTTAATCTACTACAGTGACAGGCAGCAGGGTGAATAGTACCATGGTTTTAATCTACTATAGTGACAGGCAGTAGGGTGAATAGTACCATGGTTTTAATCTACTATAGTGACAGGCAGCTGGGTGAATAGTACCATGGTTTTAATATACTGTAGTGACAGGCAGTAGGGTGAATAGTACCATGGTTTTAATCTACTGTAGTGACAGGCAGCTAGGTGAATAGTACCATGGTTTTAATCTACTATAGTGACTATAGTGGGTGAATAGTACCATGGTTTTAATCTACTATAGTGACAGGCAGCTGGGTGAATAGTACCATGGTTTTAATCTACTATAGTGACAGGCAGCTGGGTGAATAGAACCACCATGGTTTTAATCTACTGTAGTGACAGGCAGCAGGGTGAATAGTACCATGGTTTTAATCTACTATAGTGACAGGCAGCTGGGTGAATAGTACCATGGGTTTAATCTACTGTAGTGACAGGCAGCAGGGTGAATAGTACCATGGTTTTAATCTACTATAGTGACAGGCAGCTGGGTGAATAGAACCACCATGGTTTTAATCTACTATAGTGACAGGCAGCTGGGTGAATAGTACCATGGTTTTAATCTACTGTAGTGACAGGCAGCTGGGTGAATAGTACCATGGTTTTAATCTACTACAGTGACAGGCAGCAGGGTGAATAGTACCATGGTTTTAATCTACTATAGTGACAGGCAGTAGGGTGAATAGTACCATGGTTTTAATCTACTATAGTGACAGGCAGCTGGGTGAATAGTACCATGGTTTTAATATACTGTAGTGACAGGCAGTAGGGTGAATAGTACCATGGTTTTAATCTACTGTAGTGACAGGCAGCTAGGTGAATAGTACCATGGTTTTAATCTACTATAGTGACTATAGTGGGTGAATAGTACCATGGTTTTAATCTACTATAGTGACAGGCAGCTGGGTGAATAGTACCATGGTTTTAATCTACTATAGTGACAGGCAGCTGGGTGAATAGAACCACCATGGTTTTAATCTACTGTAGTGACAGGCAGCAGGGTGAATAGTACCATGGTTTTAATATACTATAGTGACAGGCAGCTGGGTGAATAGTACCATGGTTTAAATCTACTATAGTGACAGGCAGTAGGGTGAATAGTACCATGGTTTTAATCTACTGTAGTGACAGGCAGCTGGGTGAATAGAACCACCATGGTTTTAATCTACTGTAGTGACAGACAACAGCGTGAATAGTACCATGGTTTTAATCTACTATAGTGACAGGCAGCAGGGTGAATAGTACCATGGTTTTAATCTACTATAGTGACAGGCAGCTGGGTGAATAGTACCATGGTTTTAATCTACTATAGTGACAGGCAGCTGGGTGAATAGAACCACCATGGTTTTAATCTACTATAGTGACAGGCAGCTGGGTGAATAGTATCATGGTTTAAATCTACTATAGTGACAGGCAGCAGGGTGAATAGTACCATGGTTTTAATCTACTATAGTGACAGGCAGCAGGGTGAATAGTACCATGGTTTTAATCTACTATAGTGACAGGCAGCTGGGTGAATAGTATCATGGTTTAAATCTACTATAGTGACAGGCAGTAGGGTGAATAGTACCATGGTTTTAATATACTGTAGTGACAGGCAGCTGGGTGAATAGTACCATGGTTTTAATCTACTATAGTGACAGGCAGCAGGGTGAATAGTACCATGGTTTTAATCTACTATAGTGACAGGCAGCAGGGTGAATAGTACCATGGTTTTAATCTACTATAGTGACAGGCAGCTGGGTGAATAGTATCATGGTTTAAATCTACTATAGTGACAGGCAGTAGGGTGAATAGTACCATGGTTTTAATATACTGTAGTGACAGGCAGCTGGGTGAATAGTACCATGGTTTTAATCTACTGTAGTGACAGGCAGCTAGGTGAATAGTACCATGGTTTTAATCTACTATAGTGACTATAGTGGGTGAATAGTACCATGGTTTTAATCTACTATAGTGACAGGCAGCTGGGTGAATAGTACCATGGTTTTAATCTACTATAGTGACAGGCAGCTGGGTGAATAGAACCACCATGGTTTTAATCTACTGTAGTGACAGGCAGCAGGGTGAATAGTACCATGGTTTTAATCTACTATAGTGACAGGCAGCTGGGTGAATAGAACCACCATGGTTTTAATCTACTATAGTGACAGGCAGCTGGGTGAATAGTACCATGGGTTTAATCTACTGTAGTGACAGGCAGCTGGGTGAATAGTACCATGGTTTTAATCTACTATAGTGACAGGCAGCAGGGTGAATAGTACCATGGTTTTAATCTACTATAGTGACAGGCAGTAGGGTGAATAGTACCATGGTTTTAATCTACTGTAGTGACAGGCAGCTGGGTGAATAGTACCATGGTTTTAATCTACTATAGTGACAGGCAGCAGGGTGAATAGTACCATGGTTTTAATCTACTATAGTGACAGGCAGTAGGGTGAATAGTACCATGGTTTTAATCTACTATAGTGACAGGCAGCTGGGTGAATAGTACCATGGTTTTAATCTACTATAGTGACAGGCAGCTGGGTGAATAGAACCACCATGGTTTTAATCTACTATAGTGACAGGCAGCTGGGTGAATAGTACCATGGGTTTAATCTACTGTAGTGACAGGCAGCAGGGTGAATAGTACCATGGTTTTAATCTACTATAGTGACAGGCAGCTGGGTGAATAGAACCACCATGGTTTTAATCTACTGTAGTGACAGGCAGCAGGGTGAATAGTACCATGGTTTTAATCTACTGTAGTGACAGGCAGCTAGGTGAATAGTACCATGGTTTTAATCTACTATAGTGACTATAGTGGGTGAATAGTACCATGGTTTTAATCTACTATAGTGACAGGCAGCTGGGTGAATAGTACCATGGTTTTAATCTACTATAGTGACAGGCAGCAGGGTGAATAGTACCATGGTTTTAATCTACTATAGTGACAGGCAGCTGGGTGAATAGTATCATGGTTTAAATCTACTATAGTGACAGGCAGTAGGGTGAATAGTACCATGGTTTTAATATACTGTAGTGACAGGCAGCTGGGTGAATAGTACCATGGTTTTAATCTACTATAGTGACAGGCAGCAGGGTGAATAGTACCATGGTTTTAATATACTGTAGTGACAGGCAGTAGGGTGAATAGTACCATGGTTTTAATCTACTATAGTGACAGGCAGCTGGGTGAATAGTACCATGGTTTTAATATACTGTAGTGACAGGCAGTAGGGTGAATAGTACCATGGTTTTAATCTACTGTAGTGACAGGCAGCTAGGTGAATAGTACCATGGTTTTAATCTACTATAGTGACTATAGTGGGTGAATAGTACCATGGTTTTAATCTACTATAGTGACAGGCAGCTGGGTGAATAGTACCATGGTTTTAATCTACTATAGTGACAGGCAGCTGGGTGAATAGAACCACCATGGTTTTAATCTACTGTAGTGACAGGCAGCAGGGTGAATAGTACCATGGTTTTAATCTACTATAGTGACAGGCAGCTGGGTGAATAGTACCATGGTTTAAATCTACTATAGTGACAGGCAGTAGGGTGAATAGTACCATGGTTTTAATCTACTGTAGTGACAGGCAGCTGGGTGAATAGAACCACATAGGTTTTAATCTACTGTAGTGACAGACAACAGCGTGAATAGTACCATGGTTTTAATCTACTATAGTGACAGGCAGCAGGGTGAATAGTACCATGGTTTTAATCTACTATAGTGACAGGCAGCTGGGTGAATAGTACCATGGTTTTAATCTACTATAGTGACAGGCAGCAGGGTGAATAGAACCACCATGGTTTTAATCTACTATAGTGACAGGCAGCTGGGTGAATAGTATCATGGTTTAAATCTACTATAGTGACAGGCAGCAGGGTGAATAGTACCATGGTTTTAATCTACTATAGTGACAGGCAGCAGGGTGAATAGTACCATGGTTTTAATCTACTATAGTGACAGGCAGCTGGGTGAATAGTATCATGGTTTAAATCTACTATAGTGACAGGCAGTAGGGTGAATAGTACCATGGTTTTAATATACTGTAGTGACAGGCAGCTGGGTGAATAGTACCATGGTTTTAATCTACTATAGTGACAGGCAGCAGGGTGAATAGTACCATGGTTTTAATCTACTATAGTGACAGGCAGCAGGGTGAATAGTACCATGGTTTTAATCTACTATAGTGACAGGCAGCTGGGTGAATAGTATCATGGTTTAAATCTACTATAGTGACAGGCAGTAGGGTGAATAGTACCATGGTTTTAATATACTGTAGTGACAGGCAGCTGGGTGAACAGAACCATGGTTTAAATCTACTGCAGTGACAGGCAGCAGGGTGAATAGTACCATGGTTTTAATTACTGTAGTGACAGGCAGCAGGGTGAATAGTACCATGGTTTTAATCTACTATAGTGACAGGCAGTAGGTTGAATAGTACCATGGTTTTAATCTACTATAGTGACAGGCAGTAGGGTGAATAGTACCATGGTTTTAATATACTATAGTGACAGACAGTAGGGTGAATAGTACCATGGTTTTAATCTACTGTAGTGACAGGCAGCTGGGTGAATAGTACCATGGTTTTAATCTACTATAGTGACAGGCAGCTGGGTGAATAGTACCATGGTTTTAATCTACTATAGTGACAGGCAGCAGGGTGAATAGTACCATGGTTTTAATCTACTATAGTGACAGGCAGCTGGGTGAATAGTATCATGGTTTTAATCTACTATAGTGACAGGCAGCTGGGTGAATAGTACCATGGTTTTAATCTACTGTAGTGACAGGCAGCTTGGTGAATAGTACCATGGTTTAAATCTACTATAGTGACAGGCAGCTGGGTGAATAGTACCATGGTTTTAATCTACTGTAGTGACAGGCAGCTGGGTGAATAGAACCATGGTTTTAATCTACTATAGTGACTATAGTCGGTGAATAGTACCATGGTTTTAATCTACTGTAGTGACAGGCAGCAGGGTGAATAGTACCATTGTTTTAATCTACTGTAGTGACAGGCAGCTGGGTGAATAGTACCATGGTTTTAATCTACTATAGTGACAGGCAGCAGGGTGAATAGTACCATTGTTTTAATCTACTGTAGTGACAGGCAGCTTGGTGAATAGTACCATGGTTTAAATCTACTGTAGTGACAGGCAGCTGGGTGAATAGAACCATGGTTTTAATCTACTATAGTGATTATAGTGGGTGAATAGAACCATGGTTTTAATCTACTATAGTGACAGGCAGCTGGGTGAATAGAACCATGGTTTTAATCTACTATAGTGACTATAGTGGGTGAATAGAACCATGGTTTTAATCTACTATAGTGACAGGCAGCTGGGTGAATAGTACCAGGGTTTAAATCTACTATAGTGACAGGCAGCTGGGTGAATAGTACCATGGTTTTAATCTACTGTAGTGACAGGCAGCTGGGTGAATAGAACCATGGTTTTAATCTACTATAGTGACAGGCAGCTGGGTGAATAGAACCATGGTTTTAATCTACTATAGTGACTATAGTGGGTGAATAGAACCATGGTTTTAATCTACTATAGTGACAGGCAGCTGGGTGAATAGTACCATGGTTTTAATCTACTGTAGTGACAGGCAGCTGGGTGAATAGTACCATGGTTTTAATCTACTATAGTGACAGGCAGCTGGGTGAATAGTACCATGGGTTTAATCTACTGTAGTGACAGGCAGCAGGGTGAATAGTACCATGGTTTTAATCTACTATAGTGACAGGCAGCTGGGTGAATAGAACCACCATGGTTTTAATCTACTATAGTGACAGGCAGCTGGGTGAATAGTACCATGGTTTTAATCTACTGTAGTGACAGGCAGCTGGGTGAATAGTACCATGGTTTTAATCTACTATAGTGACAGGCAGCAGGGTGAATAGTACCATGGTTTTAATCTACTATAGTGACAGGCAGTAGGGTGAATAGTACCATGGTTTTAATCTACTATAGTGACAGGCAGCTGGGTGAATAGAACCATGGTTTTAATCTACTATAGTGACTATAGTGGGTGAATAGAACCATGGTTTTAATCTACTATAGTGACAGGCAGCTGGGTGAATAGAACCATGGTTTTAATCTACTATAGTGACTATAGTGGGTGAATAGAACCATGGTTTTAATCTACTATAGTGACAGGCAGCTGGGTGAATAGTACCATGGTTTAAATCTACTATAGTGACAGGCAGCTGGGTGAATAGTACCATGGTTTTAATCTACTGTAGTGACAGGCAGCTGGGTGAATAGAACCATGGTTTTAATCTACTATAGTGACAGGCAGCTGGGTGAATAGAACCATGGTTTTAATCTACTATAGTGACTATAGTGGGTGAATAGAACCATGGTTTTAATCTACTATAGTGACAGGCAGCTGGGTGAATAGTACCATGGTTTTAATCTACTGTAGTGACAGGCAGCTTGGTGAATAGTACCATGGTTTAAATCTACTATAGTGACAGGCAGCTGGGTGAATAGTACCATGGTTTTAATCTACTGTAGTGACAGGCAGCTGGGTGAATAGAACCATGGTTTTAATCTACTATAGTGACTATAGTCGGTGAATAGTACCATGGTTTTAATCTACTGTAGTGACAGGCAGCAGGGTGAATAGTACCATTGTTTTAATCTACTGTAGTGACAGGCAGCTGGGTGAATAGTACCATGGTTTTAATCTACTATAGTGACAGGCAGCAGGGTGAATAGTACCATTGTTTTAATCTACTGTAGTGACAGGCAGCTTGGTGAATAGTACCATGGTTTAAATCTACTGTAGTGACAGGCAGCTGGGTGAATAGAACCATGGTTTTAATCTACTATAGTGATTATAGTGGGTGAATAGAACCATGGTTTTAATCTACTATAGTGACAGGCAGCTGGGTGAATAGAACCATGGTTTTAATCTACTATAGTGACTATAGTGGGTGAATAGAACCATGGTTTTAATCTACTATAGTGACAGGCAGCTGGGTGAATAGTACCAGGGTTTAAATCTACTATAGTGACAGGCAGCTGGGTGAATAGTACCATGGTTTTAATCTACTGTAGTGACAGGCAGCTGGGTGAATAGAACCATGGTTTTAATCTACTATAGTGACAGGCAGCTGGGTGAATAGAACCATGGTTTTAATCTACTATAGTGACTATAGTGGGTGAATAGAACCATGGTTTTAATCTACTATAGTGACAGGCAGCTGGGTGAATAGTACCATGGTTTTAATCTACTGTAGTGACAGGCAGCTGGGTGAATAGTACCATGGTTTTAATCTACTATAGTGACAGGCAGCTGGGTGAATAGTACCATGGGTTTAATCTACTGTAGTGACAGGCAGCAGGGTGAATAGTACCATGGTTTTAATCTACTATAGTGACAGGCAGCTGGGTGAATAGAACCACCATGGTTTTAATCTACTATAGTGACAGGCAGCTGGGTGAATAGTACCATGGTTTTAATCTACTGTAGTGACAGGCAGCTGGGTGAATAGTACCATGGTTTTAATCTACTATAGTGACAGGCAGCAGGGTGAATAGTACCATGGTTTTAATCTACTATAGTGACAGGCAGTAGGGTGAATAGTACCATGGTTTTAATCTACTATAGTGACAGGCAGCTGGGTGAATAGAACCATGGTTTTAATCTACTATAGTGACTATAGTGGGTGAATAGAACCATGGTTTTAATCTACTATAGTGACAGGCAGCTGGGTGAATAGAACCATGGTTTTAATCTACTATAGTGACTATAGTGGGTGAATAGAACCATGGTTTTAATCTACTATAGTGACAGGCAGCTGGGTGAATAGTACCATGGTTTAAATCTACTATAGTGACAGGCAGCTGGGTGAATAGTACCATGGTTTTAATCTACTGTAGTGACAGGCAGCTGGGTGAATAGAACCATGGTTTTAATCTACTATAGTGACAGGCAGCTGGGTGAATAGAACCATGGTTTTAATCTACTATAGTGACTATAGTGGGTGAATAGAACCATGGTTTTAATCTACTATAGTGACAGGCAGCTGGGTGAATAGTACCATGGTTTTAATCTACTGTAGTGACAGGCAGCTGGGTGAATAGTACCATGGTTTTAATCTACTATAGTGACAGGCAGCTGGGTGAATAGTACCATGGTTTTAATCTACTGTAGTGACAGGCAGCTGGGTGAATAGTACCATGGTTTTAATCTACTATAGTGACAGGCAGCTGGGTGAATAGTACCATGGTTTTAATCTACTGTAGTGACAGGCAGCAGGGTGAATAGTACCATGGTTTTAATCTACTATAGTGACAGGCAGCTGGGTGAATAGTACCATGGTTTTAATCTACTATAGTGACAGGCAGCTGGGTGAATAGTACCATGGTTTAAATATACTATAGTGACAGGCAGCTGGGTGAATAGTACCATGGTTTAAATCTACTATAGTGACAGGCAGCAGGGTGAATAGTACCATGGTTTTAATCTACTATAGTGACAGGCAGCTGGGTGAATAGTATCATGGTTTTAATCTACTATAGTGACAGGCAGCTGGGTGAATAGTACCATGGTTTTAATCTACTGTAGTGACAGGCAGCTTGGTGAATAGTACCATGGTTTAAATCTACTATAGTGACAGGCAGCTGGGTGAATAGTACCATGGTTTTAATCTACTGTAGTGACAGGCAGCTGGGTGAATAGAACCATGGTTTTAATCTACTATAGTGACTATAGTCGGTGAATAGTACCATGGTTTTAATCTACTGTAGTGACAGGCAGCAGGGTGAATAGTACCATTGTTTTAATCTACTGTAGTGACAGGCAGCTGGGTGAATAGTACCATGGTTTTAATCTACTATAGTGACAGGCAGCAGGGTGAATAGTACCATTGTTTTAATCTACTGTAGTGACAGGCAGCTTGGTGAATAGTACCATGGTTTAAATCTACTGTAGTGACAGGCAGCTGGGTGAATAGAACCATGGTTTTAATCTACTATAGTGATTATAGTGGGTGAATAGAACCATGGTTTTAATCTACTATAGTGACAGGCAGCTGGGTGAATAGAACCATGGTTTTAATCTACTATAGTGACTATAGTGGGTGAATAGAACCATGGTTTTAATCTACTATAGTGACAGGCAGCTGGGTGAATAGTACCAGGGTTTAAATCTACTATAGTGACAGGCAGCTGGGTGAATAGTACCATGGTTTTAATCTACTGTAGTGACAGGCAGCTGGGTGAATAGAACCATGGTTTTAATCTACTATAGTGACAGGCAGCTGGGTGAATAGAACCATGGTTTTAATCTACTATAGTGACTATAGTGGGTGAATAGAACCATGGTTTTAATCTACTATAGTGACAGGCAGCTGGGTGAATAGTACCATGGTTTTAATCTACTGTAGTGACAGGCAGCTGGGTGAATAGTACCATGGTTTTAATCTACTATAGTGACAGGCAGCTGGGTGAATAGTACCATGGGTTTAATCTACTGTAGTGACAGGCAGCAGGGTGAATAGTACCATGGTTTTAATCTACTATAGTGACAGGCAGCTGGGTGAATAGAACCACCATGGTTTTAATCTACTATAGTGACAGGCAGCTGGGTGAATAGTACCATGGTTTTAATCTACTGTAGTGACAGGCAGCTGGGTGAATAGTACCATGGTTTTAATCTACTATAGTGACAGGCAGCAGGGTGAATAGTACCATGGTTTTAATCTACTATAGTGACAGGCAGTAGGGTGAATAGTACCATGGTTTTAATCTACTATAGTGACAGGCAGCTGGGTGAATAGAACCATGGTTTTAATCTACTATAGTGACTATAGTGGGTGAATAGAACCATGGTTTTAATCTACTATAGTGACAGGCAGCTGGGTGAATAGAACCATGGTTTTAATCTACTATAGTGACTATAGTGGGTGAATAGAACCATGGTTTTAATCTACTATAGTGACAGGCAGCTGGGTGAATAGTACCATGGTTTAAATCTACTATAGTGACAGGCAGCTGGGTGAATAGTACCATGGTTTTAATCTACTGTAGTGACAGGCAGCTGGGTGAATAGAACCATGGTTTTAATCTACTATAGTGACAGGCAGCTGGGTGAATAGAACCATGGTTTTAATCTACTATAGTGACTATAGTGGGTGAATAGAACCATGGTTTTAATCTACTATAGTGACAGGCAGCTGGGTGAATAGTACCATGGTTTTAATCTACTGTAGTGACAGGCAGCTGGGTGAATAGTACCATGGTTTTAATCTACTATAGTGACAGGCAGCTGGGTGAATAGTACCATGGTTTTAATCTACTGTAGTGACAGGCAGCTGGGTGAATAGTACCATGGTTTTAATCTACTATAGTGACAGGCAGCTGGGTGAATAGTACCATGGTTTTAATCTACTATAGTGACAGGCAGCTGGGTGAATAGTACCATGGTTTAAATATACTATAGTGACAGGCAGCTGGGTGAATAGTACCATGGTTTAAATCTACTATAGTGACAGGCAGCAGGGTGAATAGTACCATGGTTTAAATATACTATAGTGACAGGCAGCAGGGTGAATAGTACCATGGTTTAAATATACTATAGTGACAGGCAGTAGGGTGAATAGTACCATGGTTTAAATATACTATAGTGACAGGCAGCTGGGTGAATAGAACCACCATGGTTTAAATATACTATAGTGACAGGCAGCAGGGTGAATAGTACCATGGTTTAAATATACTATAGTGACAGGCAGCAGGGTGAATAGTACCATGGTTTAAATATACTATAGTGACAGGCAGTAGGGTGAATAGTACCATGGTTTAAATATACTATAGTGACAGGCAGTAGGGTGAATAGTACCATGGTTTAAATATACTATAGTGACAGGCAGCTGGGTGAATAGTACCATGGTTTAAATATACTATAGTGACAGGCAGTAGGGTGAATAGTACCATGGTTTTGCCAACTTGGTATCCATCGGGAGCAAGGTCCACCTGGCCCAGATACTGTCCGATGCCTTCCTGGGTGGCACTGGTGCCCTCGGGTAGCAGCACGTGGAAGTGGCGGATGAAATCCTGCCAGGCAAGTAGAGGGAAAATGAGAAACACACACAAAAAACAGTTATTATAAATGTAGGAGGCAGTCCTCAACGGCCACGGTCTCTACTGGTTGACTCTTCTCTATGGCACTGTACTGATCAGCTGTTTGACTGGCCTTCTCTCCATTGGTCTGAATCTGTCGCAGGGAGCACAAAACACTGCAGCCCCTGAGGATTGGAGCTGTTCATTTCTAAGTGACATCACCAGCTAGTCTGAGGACAAGATCCAGTTCGGGGCACATGTGGTTTTAGGGATAGTCCATGGTGATATTTACAGGGAGACTAACTAACATCATAAAAAAAAGATTCACTCTCCCACTCCTCCAAACGGAGGCCCGTTATCTGATGTCAACACAGTAGGGCAGTCTGGGAAACCGGTGAAAGCTGTAGGGGTGTGGCTGACTGACTGGGAAACAGATGCTGTGTTTTTACAATTACCCCCACAGGGCCGAGTGTTTCATTACAGACTATAGAGGCCCTGTTCTCCACCATGACCTCAGGACAGTCTTCAGAAGATGACACGCGCTCCAGATATTTTTCATCATCACAGAGGACCGCAGCTCTAATCTGTCAGGGGAATTCAGATAAATGACAATGTCAGGCTGAGGCTAAAACTAGCTTGTGTTGTGAGTAAGTTAATGAGCGTACGGGCGGGGCATTTCTTCTCGTTTCACCGTCAAGGTTGTGTATTACAAACGTTCCATCACAGTGGTTTTTCCCGGTGATCTAATGTTTGGCTTCCACAGCTGTAAACACTAGCTCAACGGTTCCTTACAGGACAAGCAATACACAAAAATAAAAGGTGATGCTACTATAAAACTGAAGGATTTGCTAAAAGTACAGTAACAAGCTAGACACTAGACAATCTATAACATTATTGTGACATTACTGTACCCAACTGTCCTAATAGTCCCACAATACTATCATACAAACATCAAACTTAGTCTTCGAGACAATATGGCCACCACTTCAAATCGCAAGCAAGTAATTTCTTACAGCAGACGCCATTGTTTGCTCAATGAATAGCACGATAAGTAGCATACAACTGATCCCAATCACCAAGCCAACTGAAACACAGAAAGAAGTGGAAACAATGACTCAGATGTTGGACTTGACTCGGAGGTTACTGAGCAACAGAGGACATGACTCGGAGGTTACTGAGGAATAGAGGAAATTGCACCAGGGCTCGAGTCCACACCACCTTTGGACAGAAGGAAAATGTTAACGTTGTCGCTAATGAGTGACTGAAACTTGCACTCTTTGTTTCATGTTTCCAGGATAGAAGACCGGCAGATTAACTGACTAATGTCTACGATGTGAGTGTTTCCTGGAGAGAAGACCGGCAGATTAACTGACTAATGTCTACGATGTGAGTGTTTCCAGGATAGAAGACCGGCAGATTAACTGACTAATGTACTGTACTCTGGAGCGGGGTTGATTTGGAGGTGGAGGGTCCGTCATGGTCTGGGGCAGTGTGTCACAGCATCTTCGGACTGAGCTTGTTGTCATTGCAGGAAATCAACGCTGCGCATTACAGCGAGGAAGACATCCTCCTCCCCTCCTCATCCTCCTCCCTCATGTGGTACCCATCCTGACATGACCCTCCAGCATGATAATGCCACCTGCCATACTGCTCGTTCTGTGCAAGACAGGAATTTCAGTGTTCTGCCATGGCCATCGAAGAGCCCGGATCTCAATCCCATTGAGCATGTCTGGGACCTGTTGGATCTGAGGGTGAGGGCCATTCCCCACAGAAATGTCCGGGAACTTGCAGGTGCCTTTTTGGAAGAGTGGGGTAACATCTCACAGCAAGAACAGTCAAATCTGGAGCAGTCCATGAGGAGATGCACTGCAGTACTTAATGCAGCTGGTGGCCACACCAGATACTGACTAATACTTTTGATTTTGACCCCCCTTTGTTCAGGGACACATTATTAAATTTCTGTTAGTCACATGTCTGTGGAACTTGTTCAGTTTATGTCTCAGTTGTTGAATTTTCTTATGTTCATACAAATATTTACACATGTTAAGTTTGATGAAATAAACTCATTGACAGTGAGAGGATGTTTCTTTTTAGTTTGTGTGTGTGTGTGTGTGAGTTTGAGTACGTGTCTGTGCATCTGTATAAAACTGCTTACCTGGAAGGTGTACTTGATGCTGTAGCCTGACTGGCGGATGCGCACGGTCTCCAGCATACCCGTGTAGCGGAGCTGCCTGAGCACCAGGCCCTCGTTGAAGCGCAGGGGCAGCTTCTCTGCATTAGAACGGATGCATTTGACAAAGTAGGGCTCTGATTGGCCCAGAGTCTCCATCAGCTTATTGAGAGAGGCCTGTGGTAGGACAGATCAGGGGTGCCATCATTAGTCCAAAACGTTTATTTAAAAAAAAACCCTGTTAATAACTCCAAACGGAAAACATTTCTATTGGACAAATTCAGGTAGGCCCCTCCCTATTTCATTTGCTTCTGTTTGGTTCCTAGTGAATACATACCAGGGCATTGACTTCACCAAAAACATATTAAACATCGTATAAACAGACAGAAATAATACACGGACGGCACATTGGCTTTGTTGGTTTTATAGCAGGGAGGAGTGGTTTTGTTGGTGTACTGTGGCTTGTTTTATAGCAGGGAGAAGTGGTTTTGTCTGGTGTGAATAAATTGTTGTCATATCTTTATAACCTTTTTAACCACATAATAAAAGACTGTCTAGGATAAAAGGCTAGTGTGTCCTTGGCTGCTGTAGCATGGAGGGTTGGGGTGAGGAGAGAGACGGGTCCTCTTGGGTTCTCTTGCGCCGGACAACAAGAAAAAGACTGGGTGAGGTCCATCTGAATGCTTCTTACGAAGCCACTCCTTCGTTGCCCGGGCGGTGTGTTTGGGATCATTGTCATGCTGAAAGACCCAGCCACGTTTCATGCTTCACAGTAGGTATGGTGTTCTTTGGATGCAACTCAGCATTCTTTGTCCTCCAAACACGACGAGTTGAGTTTTTACCAAAAAGTTCTATTTTGGTTTCATCTGACCATATGACATTCTCCCAATCTTCTTCTGGATCATCCAAATGCTCTCTAGCAAACTTCAGACGGGCCTGGACATGTACTGGCTTAAGCAGGGGGACACGTCTGGCACTGCAGGATTTGAGTCCCTGGCGGCGTAGTGTGTTACTGATGGTAGGCTTTGTTACTTTGGTCCCAGCTCTCTGCAGGTCATTCACTAGGTCCCCTCGTGTGGTTCTGGGATTTTTGCTCACCGTTCTTGTGATCATTTTAACCCCACGGGGTGAGATCTTGCGTGGAGCCCCAGATCGAGGGAAATTATCAGTGGTCTTGTATGTCTTCCATTTCCTAATAATTGCTCCCACAGTTGATTTCTTCAAACCAAGCTGCTTACCTATTGCAGATTCAGTCTTCCCAGCCTGGTGCAGGTCTACAATTTAGTTTCTGGTGTCCTTTGACAGCTCTTTAGTCTTGGCCATAGTGGAGTTTGGAGTGTGACTGTTTGAGGTTGTGGACAGGTGTCTTTTATACTGATAACAAGTTCAAACAGGTGCCATTAATACAGGTAACGAGTGGAGGACAGAGGAGCCTCTTAAAGAAGAAGTTACAAGTCTGTGAGAGCCAGGAATCTTGATTGTTTGTAGGTAACCAAATACTTATTTTCCACCATAATTTGCAAATAAATTCATTAAAATCCTACAATGTGATTTTCTGAAATGTTTTCTCTTATTTTGTCTGTCATAGTTGAAGTGTACCTATGATGAAAATTACAGGCCTCTCATCTTTTTAAGTGGGAGAACTTGCACAATATTGGTGGCTGACTAAATACCTTTTTGCCCTATATGTATGTACATATATGTGTGTGTGTGTGTGTGTGTGGCTATTTTGGTGGCCAGGAATGCACTTCCCCCCACTCCATTCAGAAGATGAAGGCAATCAGCCACACAACAGGATGTGGGAAGTGATGTCACCACTCGCAGCCTTCTGCCCAGGCTTCCTGCCAGCCAGAGAGGGTTAGAGTACAGGCCAGGGCTAGTGGATATGGGATTGTTGTTGTGGGGGTGGTCACGCCTCTTTACTCTCATACTGCGTCCCAAATGCCCCCCCCTACTCCAGGTCCTGATCAAAACTAGTGCACTATGTAGGGAATAGGGAGTAATTTGGGACTCCTCCTCCCCCACTGTGAGCCAGGAGCAATAGAGACAGCCAGGCATGAGAAAAGACACAACAGAGGAGTTAAGAAAGACAAGATGGTGGGAGGGGATGGAGAGATGATTATGGCTGTGATAAAGGGGACGATCATAACTGAGATGAGTTGACAACGTCCCCTTCTGTTTCATCAGCCTACTCAGCTGGTCTTAGAGAAGCTGGGGACTTCCATTTTTAAGTATTTACCTTTACTTTGGCGACTACAAAGTCATTTTTAAACCTAGTTTGAAAGTAACTGTTCTTTCTGGAAGGTGTGCTGCACCATTTTCCCCTACATTTTCCCCCAACATAGTCCAGCAATTTGAGTTCAACCAATGAGCATCAGCCCCTTGTCATATGAGACAGCAGGCAAGATGCAGATGATGAACACACAGCAGGGCGAGAGCAATGACGTGTAGCACATATGTCATGTAGTACGCCATTTTCTGGGAACACTTTCGGCTCGTGAGCACTATTTTCCAAACTACTGGCTAAAAAGTATACAAAAGTGCCAGAGAATCTTTTTAATATAAAATAGCAATATGGGTTTTATTATATTATTTTTGACATGGTGAAATCTGCTCAACTGAGCTGAACATTCATCATCAGGGATCACACTAGTTTCCAAAGTGACAGAGACATGGGGATGTTCTTGACAAGAGATGCTTTTTATGGCCTATTAAATTGTACTTTTTCCCCCAACCCAGACACGATGTCATCGTTGTCTTTTGGGTGGGATGATAAAAAGAAAAAGACGTCACAGGCTGGGACCTGACAGTGGGCGGACAGACAGACAGACGAGGTTTTAAAAAGACGTCACAGGCTGGGACCCGACACTGGGCGGGCAGACAGGCGTACAGGCAGAGGGAGGAGGTTGTAAGAGACAGCTCATGGGACAACACCCAGAGTTCCAGAGAACATCCATACTGTCAGCTGGACTCAGCTGGTCACTTCCAATACACATCCCAGATACGTGTAGCAGAGAGACGTCAACCCTAACCACTGATCTGAGGTCAGTTTTGTATTTTATCCCCTGATACACAGGTGTCAAACTCCAGTCCTCGAGGGCCAGCGGGTCATCGCTCCTCCCTTGTACTTGATTGATCCATTAAGGTCACTGATTAGTTAGGAACTCCTCTCACTTTGTGGTCTAGGTCTTAATGGGCGTAATTGGACAAGAATTTAAAAGATATAACAAAAACCAGCAGCCTCATGGCCCGCCAGGATTTAAGTTTGGCACCCTTGCCCTAATAGTTAAGGGCATGATTTGGGAAAGATACACTGATCCTAGATGTGTGCTTAAGGGGGACTGACTGACCTGGAACTGAGCGCTGATGCTGGGTGGTTTCTTCTTCTTGTGGAGGTGGAGGAGGGACTTGGTGATGCGGTCGTGCAGCGTCAGGTTGCTGAGATACTTTAGGGACTTGACGTCAAGCAAGTGCTGCGGTAACAGAGAAGAACACACAACCAGTATGAGTCAGCACTAGTACCATCACTAGTGGTTTAAACACAAGGTGGCTTATAACAAGGTGGCTTAACAAGGTGGCTTAACAAGGTGGCTTAACAAGGTGGCTTAACAAGGTGGCTTAACAAGGTGGCTTACCAAGGTGGCTTAACAAGGTGGCTTAACAAGGTGGCTTAACAAGGTGGCTTAACAAGGTGGCTTAACAAGGTGGCTTACCTTTGGAAGACTGGGCTTTGATTTGTAGTTTTTGTTTCTCCTGGTAAAAGAGAGCAGATGGTTTTAGGGACTTAGAAGAATATCTACACTGCGTCTTCTCTACCAGGCCAAAATAGGGCATAAAGAGGAGTGGTGTAGGAGGTTTGAGACAGAAACAGTCAGTCCTGACAGTAACTTAAGGAGTGGTGTAGGAGGTTTTAGACAGAAAGTCAGTCCCGACTGTAACTTAAGCAGTGCTGGTGGTGGGTGGGTGACCAGTGTTAACTTCTTTGGGACTGGGGGGCAGTATTGAGTAGCTTGGATAAAAAGGTGCCCAGAGTAAACTACCTGCTACTCAGGTCCAAAAGCTATAATATGCATATAATTAGTAGATTTGGATAGAAAACACTCTGAAGTTTCTAAAACTGTTTGAATAATGTCTGAGTATAACAGAACTCATATGGCAGGCAAAAACCTGAGAAAAAAATCCAACCAGGAAGTGGGAAATCTGAGGTTTGTAGTTTTTCCAAGTCATTGCCTATCGAATATACAGTGTCTATGGGGTCATATTGCACTTCCTAAGACTTCTTCCACTAGATGTCAACAGTCTTTAGAACTTTGTTGGATGCTTCTACTGTGAAGGAGGGGAGAATGAGAGCTGTTTGAGACAGGGGTCTGGCAGAGTGCCATGAGCTCAGTCTCGCGCACTCCCGTGAGAGTTAGCTGCATTCCATTGCATTTCTACAGACAAAGCAATTCTCCGGTTGAAACATTATTGAAGATTTATGATAAAAACATCCTAAAGATTGATTCTATACTTCGTTTGACAGGTTTCTACGAACTGTAATATGACTTTTCGTCTGAACTTTCGCCTGGACTTGCCTGCGCCTCCTGAGTTTGGATTTGTGTACTAAACGCGCGAACAAAAAGGAGGTATTTGGACATAAATGATGGACTTTATCGAACAAAACAAACATTTATTGTGGAACTGGGATTCCTGGGAGTGCATTCTGATGAAGTGAAGTGAATATTTATAATGCTATTTCTGACTTCTGTTGACTCCACAACATGGCGGGTATCTGTATGGCTTGTTTTTTTGTCTGATCGCCATCCTCAGATTATCGCATGGTGTGCTTTTTCTGTAAAGTTTTTTTTAGCAATGTTTATTATGAGTATTTCTGTAAATTGATGTGTCTCTCTGCAAAATCACCGGATGTTTTGGAACTACTGAACATACCGCGCCAATGTATACTGATTTTAGGATATAAATATGAACTTTATTGAACAAAACATATATGTATTGTGTAACATGAAGTCCTATGAGTGTCATCTGATGAAGATCATAAAAGGTTAGTGATTAATTTTATCTCTATTTCTGCTTTTTGTGACTCCTCTCTTTGGCTGGAAAATGGCGGTGTTTTTCTGTGACTAGGTGCTGACCTAACATAATTGTTTGGTGTGCTTTCGTTGTAAAGCCTTTTTGAAAATCAGACACTGTGCCTGGATTTACAACAAGTTTATCTTTAAAATTGTGTAAAATGCTTGTATGTTTGAGGAATTTTAATTACGGGATTTCTGTTGTTTTGAATTTGGCGCTCTGCAATTTCACTGGCTGTTGGCGAGGTGGGGAGACGCTACCGTCCCGAATATCCCAGAGAGGTTAAACTAAGATGTTGAGTCACTCACATGAGGATGCCGTGGGCTCTCTCCAGGAGCTTGCTGCTGGTGGAGTTGACAAAAATTCCTCCGTCCTCTTCCGTGTTGGACCCGCTGGATGACAGGCGGCTCTGACGCCCACCACGCCCATTCCAGCCCACACCATCCCTGGTTAGGAAGTTTCAAATGATCCACAGTTAAAAATATGCCTTGAGAAAATAGAGATTTCATTTTAGCTGGACAACTTGGAAAGAGCTGGGAAAAAGCTTAAATAAGAAAATGCTTGACCAACATTGACTCTATTCCATGTCCTGTAGACATATTAAGCACAACTACAAATGGCATATGCTATCCTAGCCCGAGGTTCAGCAGTGTAAAGCCTCAGGCCTCAAGGTAAACCCTGGTCATCCTAGCGAAGCGCCTGAACAAACAGCAGGTTTTTCTATCAACACAGCGGCTCGGGTCGGTTAACGGTCAACCCCTAACACCAAACCCCCTAACACCAAACCCCTTAAGCCCTGAGGGGAGGAGTCAGGAGAGAGAGAGAAAGACACTCCTGAGTAACCACTGGTAGTATACTGCATCAGGACTGGGGAGGAGAAGGAGATCCATCATGGATTCCACCCGGTAAGCCATCAGGGCTGGAGAGGAGGAGATCCATCATGGATTCCACCCGGTAAACCATCAGGACTGGGGAGAAGAAGGTCATCTATCATGGATTCCACCCGGTAAGCCATCAGGACTGGGGAGAAGGTCCTCTATCATGGATTCTACCCGGTAAGCCATCAGGACAGGGGAGAAGGATATCCATCATGGATTCCACCCGGTAAGCCATCAGGACTGGGGAGAAGGTCATCTATCATGGATTCCACCCGGTAAGCCATCAGGACTGGGGAGAAGGCCATCCCAGCAGCCAGGGAGGGATGTTTGTTTTCACACTCCACACTTCACACTGACCCATAATGATTTATACACCACCTCCTACTGGGTCTGTGGCCACACACAACGACACGTTAAACACGGTATCCATGCGGGAGTACATATATAAATGTTACTAATGTGGGGGCTTCGTCTTTCCTACAAGCAGGACGGGGTCAGAGATTAGACACGTGTCCGTGGGGTGGCTTCATGGGTGATAAGTCCAAGGCCAACAGGTGAAGACTTACAGTACAGTAGTGTTGTTGGGAGTCAAATGTTGGAATGTATACTATCTCTAAAGATGGAAGACTGTTTGTTACACAAACCACTTCTACATTAAATATGGGGGGAAACAAAGTAAGCCATTTGTTTCCGGATTGTACCGTTTGATGTGGTCACCCAAATTAAAAAGATTACTCATTGTCTTAGGGTTTTATTTGCATAAAAAAACTATGAACACCAAAGTATTTATTTGCTAAGTCAGAGTAAAACAACACTGAGGTCTCAAAGTATTTGGCTTTTACGACACAGTGTAGGATCCCATGGTTTTTGTCACATTTGTTTTCCCCCATAAACTGATGGGGGAAAACACGGCATATTTTGCTCTGTTTCGTGCATTCACAGCCAAGAATAGTTTGGACAGTGGGGACAGATTGAAAATAAGACTGAGCATAAATGGCTGTCTCTCTTGGTTTGGACTTAGCAGGACCTGTTTAGATTTCTCTAAACAGATCCAAAATACCTACTTTAGCCAAGCTACAGGAAGTAATCAGGTCCAAAATTCATATAAAGAACAGAGTAAATCCTGAAACCCAGTGGTGAGATATATTTCCAATTTAAACAGGCCTCCCAATAAGTTTTGATGATTTAAACTAGAGACCGATACCTCCGTTGACTAGGGAATTACAATTATAGCACTAAAGCAATATAAACAAAATGCCCTGGTGGAAATAAATTAGGTTTCCACCCTGACCACACTTGAGACTAACCCTAGAAATATGAAAATGAGTAAGAAATGTTTCAGTTGCCAGTTCTGAAATATGGATACTTGTCCCTTTAATAAGGATCTGCTCCTTTATCCAATTCTCACCTAAAATGACACACCCAAATCTAACTGCCTGTAGCTCAGGACCTGAAGCAAGGAGATGCATATTCTTGATACCATTTGAACGGAAACAATTTTAATTTTGTGGAAATGTGATATGAATATAGGAGAATAACACACATTAGATCTGGTAAAAGATAATACAAAGAAAAAAACATGCGTTTAAAAAATATTTTTTGTACAATCATCTTTGAAATGCAAGAGAAAAGCCATAATGTATTATTCCAGCCAAGGCGCAATTTACATTTTGGCCACTAGATGGCAGCAGTGTATGCGCAACGTTTTAGACTGATCCAATGAACCATTGCATTTCTGTTCAAATGTTTGTATCAGTTTATTAATACATTTTCAAGTTCATAACTGTGCACTCTCCTCAAACAATAGATTGGTATTATTTGACTGTAATCGCTACTGTAAATTAGACAGTGCAGTTAGATTAACAAGAATTTAAGCTTTCTACCAATATCAGATATGCCTATGTCCTGGGAAATGTTCTTGTTACTAACAACCTCATGCTAATCGCACTAGCCAACGTAAGCACAACCGTCCCGTGGGGGACCCAACGATCCTGTAGAGGTTTTTAAACAATGTTCCTCTAATGCTGTGTATGCCACAAGGAGGAACGGCTACAGAATATGTTTGTTTTCAGAGTACCCCTCTGGACCACAGACAGTACTGTACTGTAGCGTCCATCTGAGAAGACCCCTACTGAGAGCCAGTATTTATCCATCTCCTGAAACACATAACTCTGACCTGACATCATACAGGAAACAGCTGCATGTGGGCTTTACCACTAACTTAGTAACCCTGAGTGTGTGTGTGTGCGCAGGTGTGTGTGTCTGTGTGTCTCCTCCTCCAAATCATATTAGCAGGACTTGTGTAACTTGCCCTCTTGCAACAAAAGCACTGTTCTAAGGGTGGTCTTTTGCCACTTGCTGTATACTGGGGCAGTAATGTCATGCTATGGGGTTAATTAGGGGGTATGAGGATCTAGGGGGCAGTAATGTCATGCTATGGGGTTAATTAGGGGGTATGAGGATCTAGGGGGCAGTAATGTCATGCTATGGGGTTAATTAGGGGGTATGGGGAATTAGGGGGCAGTAATGTTATGCTATGGGGTTAATTAGGGGGTATGGTGATCTAGGGGGCAGTAATGTCATGCTTTGGGGTTAATTAGGGGGTATGGGGATCTAGGGGGCAGTAATGTCATGCCATGGGGTTAATTAGGAGGTATGTGGCACTAGGGGGCAGTAATGTCATGCTATGGGGTTAATTAGGGGGTATGAGGCTCTAGGGGGCAGTAATGTAATGTTATGGGGTTAATTAGGGGGTATGAGGCTCTAGGGGGCAGTAATGTAATGTTATGGGGTTAATTAGGGGGTATGAGGCTCTAGGGGGCAGTAATGTCATGTTACGGGGTTAATTAGGGGGTATGGGGATCTAGCAGGCAGTAATGTCATGTTATGGGGGTAATTAGGGGGTACAGGGCTCTAGGGTGCAGCGGAAGGCGTTATGTGAGTCAGTGCACAATCATTATTTTAAAGCTTTGTTAGATTTTTCTCCAACCCATTGCCGAACAACCCTCCTCTTCTGTACTGGGGAGCATCATTATTAAACAACCCTCCTCTTCTGTACTGGGTAGCGTCATTATTAAACAACCCTCCTCTTCTGTACTGGGGAGCGTCATTATTAAACAACCCTCCTCTTCTGTACTGGGGAGCGTGATTATTAAACAACCCTCCTCTTCTGTACTGGGGTGCATCATTATTAAACAACCCTCTTCTGTACTGGGGAGCGTCATTATTAAACAACCCTCCTCTTCTGTACTGGGGAGCATCATTATTAAACAACCCTCCTCTTCTGTACTGGGGAGCATCATTATTAAACAACCCTCCTCTTCTGTACTGGGGAGCGTCACTATTAAACAACCCTCCTCCTCTGTACTGGGGAGCGTCATTATTAAACAACCCTCTTCTGTACTGGGGAGCATCATTATTAAACAACCCTCTTCTTCTGTACTGGGGAGCGTCATTATTAAACAACCCTCCTCTTCTGTACTGGGGAGCATCATTATTAAACAACCCTCCTCTTCTGTACTGGGGAGCGTCACTATTAAACAACCCTCCTCCTCTGTACTGGGGAGCGTCATTATTAAACAACCCTCTTCTGTACTGGGGAGCATCATTATTAAACAACCCTCTTCTTCTGTACTGGGGAGCGTCATTATTAAACAACCCTCTTCTGTACTGGGGAGCATCATTATTAAACAACCCTCTTCTTCTGTACTGGGGAGCGTCATTATTAAACAACCCTCCTCTTCTGTACTGGGGAGCGTCATTATTAAACAACCCTCCTCTTCTGTACTGGGGAGCGTCATTATTAAACAACCCTCCTCTTCTGTACTGGGGAGCGTCATTATTAAACAACCCTCCTCTTCTGTACTGGGGAGCGTCATTATTAAACAACCCTCTTCTTCTGTACTGGGGAGCGTCATTATTAAACAACCCTCCTCTTCTGTACTGGGGAGCATCATTATTAAACAACCCTCTTCTTCTGTACTGGGGAGCGTCATTATTAAACAACCCTCCTCTTCTGTACTGGGGAGCATCATTATTAAACAACCCTCTTCTTCTGTACTGGGGAGCGTCATTATTAAACAACCCTCCTCTTCTGTACTGGGGAGTGTCATTATTAAACAACCCTCCTCTTCTGTACTGGGAGCATCATTATTAAACAACCCTCCTCTTCTGTACTGGGGAGCGTCATTATTAAACAACCCTCCTCTTCTGTACTGGGGAGCGTCATTATTAAACAACCCTCCTCTTCTGTACTGGGGAGCATCATTATTAAACAACCCTCCTCTTCTGTACTGGGGAGCGTCATTATTAAACAACCCTCCTCTTCTGTACTGGGGAGCGTCATTATTAAACAACCCTCTTCTTCTGTACTGGGGAGCGTCATTATTAAACAACCCTCCTCTTCTGTACTGGGGAGCGTCATTATTAAACAACCCTCCTCTTCTGTACTGGGGAGCGTCATTATTAAACAACCCTCCTCTTCTGTACTGGGGTGCATCATTATTAAACAACCCTCCTCTTCTGTACTGGGGAGCGTCATTATTAAACAACCCTCTTCTGTCCTGGGGAGCATCATTATTAAACAACCCTCTTCTGTACTGGGGTGCATCATTATTAAACAACCCTCCTCTTCTGTACTGGGGAGCGTCATTATTAAACAACCCTCTTCTGTACTGGGGAGCGTCACTGCCCTGGAAACTCTGGAGTGTGTTCAGCTCCTTAGTACAGAATCATCAACATTATAGTCATTTAGCAAACACTCTTATCCAGAGCGACTTACAGGAGAAGGGCACATTGACAGATTTTTCACCTAGTCGGCTCAGGGATTCAAACCAGCAACCTTTTGGTTATTGGTCCAATGCTGTTAACCGCTAGGCTTCAACATCTCAGCATACACCGTACAGTACACAGGTGGTCTTACCGTGGAGATTTCTCGTTGAGCGTGTTGCTGCCCTGCAGGTCCGATAGCGGTGTTCGTAGACTCTTTCTGACCACACCTGAGCCGGGAGAGACAGGGAAGGAGGAGAACACAACAAGGTGAGAGGACACACAAAGATGGACCAGGCCAAACCCAGACCAATGTTAGACCCCAGGACAATACCAGTTCTAACTCAGTGGACAGAACTGGGCTGTTTCTGGTTGTAATGATGTCATAATGACAGTTACATGTATCCAAATGTCTGATTTAAATCGGGTTATATAGTGCTAAAAATAATGGAGGTTAACAGTGAGTTTGGCTGTTAGCGTGATTGTGAGAATTATGGAAGTCTGGAAGATCCACTTAGGAAGCGTTACTCAGTTTAGTTTGGACTAATGATTAACAAAGGTTTTAGTTCACTGTATGGACAAACACTTAAAGACAGTTATTGGAAACATGCCTTTAGTAATTGGGAAGGTCCAACACTAAGAACCACGATTCTAACTCCCCAAAAACCAAATGTTTATATAAACCCATGATTCATCCTGATATTCCAAGAAACATCTATTTTCTCAGAAGATGGTATTCTATGAAGAATTGCATGACGATATACATGAGGGGAGAATCTATGACTTTGTGGTCAAATATCCAAACATGCCAAATATAATTGAGCTGAATTGTTGCATTTAAAAGAACAATGGGTGCTTCTGGATCATGTTTAAATGAACCATTGTAGCTCTGAAGACAAAATATACATACACTCAATTCAGAGGCACCTATTTAAGTGAGATATTGTTGGCCTCCAATGGGAGAAAACAAACCGGTTTTGTCAGGAAAGCATTTTTCAATAACTGTGACGGCTGTGTTTTTGGCAGCTGTGCGGTTTCCCTCAATCTGATTGGCTTATGACAGTTGGCAGAGTCGTGAAACCTCTGCCAATCACACACAGTGAGAGAAAACAGAGCATCTAGAAAGTGATTTGAAGTGAACTACATTCTAGCGACTCATTTCAGACTGGTTCAAGGCTGTATGCTATTTGGTTTTCAGTATCATCAGTATGTTCTGCTGTTGAAGGGTATAAAGAGAAGAAAAAACAGTTGGCTACAAGCTCTTAAAAACTGTGCTTGGTGTGGACTTGATGTTGAACAAACTTGTGTATTTTTTTAGAACACTTGAAGAGGGATATTATTGAAAAACCCTGAAGAATGTGCTATTTTTTCTAGAACAATTGAAGAGTGATATTATTGGTTTGTGTGTGAATAGGTTAGTTAGATTTACATGAGGGTGAGATGGAGGGACGGAAACCCCTCCAACCCAACCCCCATCCCTTACATGGACACCCTACCCGTCCAGATCGGCCCCTAGACCCTACCCGTCCAGATCGGACCCTAGACCCTTCCCGTCCAGATCGGCCCCTAGACCCTACCCGTCCAGATCGGCCCCTAGACCCTACCCGTCCAGATCGGCCCCTAGACCCTACCCGTCCAGATCGGCCCCTAGACCCTACCCGTCCAGATCGGCCCCTAGACCCTACCCGTCCAGATCGGCCCCTAGACCCTACCCGTCCAGATCGGCCCCTAGACCCTACCTGTGGGCACTTCAAGTAGATCTGAGATTATTGAAATATGGTAACAGGATAAGCATAAACAAACAATATGGCAATAGCACAACCATGCCCTCTGATAGGCTAGATGTTCTCTATATTTCATTTAGAGGTGTGTCTGTGTGTTGTGGGGGGGTGCAGACTAGTGACATGGTGGACCAGTGAGTTGACACTTGATCTACGCCCCTGAGCAGGTACCAGGGCAGGGTAACAGGCCAGGGCCACCAGGGCAACATGGCGACAACACTGCATGTGTCTGTGGTGGTGGAGACTAGTGGTGTTACTGTTTCTTACCCCAGACCACAGCTTGGATTAAACAGGGAGTTAGAGTGCCTGTCACCATGCTAACAGGACCGTTCAGTGCTGGGTCGCCCCACAAACACAGAGTTAGTGAGAAGGTGTGGGGGGGGACTAGCATAGGCACATACTAGATCACATGCAAGACTGGCTGTTAAGACACATATAGGTGCATGCAGAGATTGGGGGAGGGGGAGAGGAGACCAACAAGCATCTCATTTTAATGGAAGGATGAATAGAAACATTATGCCTTCTTGGTTCACCTACTAAATATCTAGACAGTACAGGTGGATAACAAATGCTGTGGAACTAAACTAATGATTTTAATGAAGAGTAAACAAGAGATCTTGGGGTTTTAAATTAGTTCCCCATCACAAAAATTATATCTAAAGAATGCTATAATTCAACTCCATCACAATGTTTATTTACTAAAATGTCTCTGGTCTGATGCTGTTGGTCTACCTCACCCCTACGGTTACCCCTCACAGTTGCATGAATGTGAGGAGAGAGGGGTATTGTGGGAAATGCAGTCTTACTGTACTTCTCCTCTTTGCACCTCTGCAGGATCTCTAAACTTCTCTGATGCACAGGGTGATGCAGAAAGCTAAAACTATCCACACTGCACAAAACTGCACAGGGAGCAGCGGCATCATGCCCTTGGGAAGCAAAACAAAAGAGAAGAAAAAAACAAACAAAAAAAGAAAGAGAGAAAAGACAGATTAGACAGCAGGAAGAATGAAGAGCAGCAGACTACAAGAGAGATACCTGCCAGACGTTCAGGAGAGAGGATATACACTACATTCAAACTGCAGTTGGGGTCAGAGGTGGGATCCGTTGTGGTTCTAGGCGGGTGAGTTTGACTAACGGTGACAGAGTTAACCTGCAGGATATTTCCCCTCCTTCACACGCTGTCAGCTTTAGGAGATCATGATGTCACCAGTGATGTCCCCTTTGACAGTGTTACATTTACATTTGGAGTGAGCGCATTTCTGAATGAGTAATCAAGAATTTGAACATCGAGTCATTTTTCTGACACACAATTCCGTCAATTGGTATGGGGCCCCTGCAGTTGGTATTGACGCTCATAAGGAAATTAATCAATGTCTTTACTGCTTTGTCAGCATGGAAGCTAGAAGTTACACTATGCCAAAGTGTGTTTAGGAATCAAAAAGGCTATTTGGTTATCTAGGAGTATACAGTTCATATGGCTGAATCACAATGTCAATGTGTCTATGTTCAGTGCAGGCAGACAAGAAGTAGCAGCACTGTAGACTAAAGGGTTGAGGGACAGAAGGCACCACTGTAGACTACAGGTTTGAGGGACAGAAGGCACCACTGTAGACTAAAGGGTTGAGGGACAGAAGGCACCACTGTAGACTAAAGGGTTGAGGGACAGAAGGCACCACTGTAGACTACAGGGTTGAGGGACAGAAGGCACCACTGTAGACTAAAGGGTTGAGGGACAGAAGGCACCACTGTAGACTACAGGGTTGAGGGACAGAAGGCACCACTGTAGACTAAAGGGTTGAGGGACAGAAGGCACCACTGTAGACTAAAGAGTTGAGGAACAGAAGGCACCACTGTAGACTACAGGGTTGAGGGACAGAAGGCACCACTGTAGACTAAAGATTTGAGGGACAGAAGGCACCACTGTAGACTAAAGGGTTGAGGGACAGAAGGCACCACTGTAGGGTTGAGGGACAGAAGGCACCACTGTAGACTAAAGGGTTGAAGGACAGAAGGCACCACTGTAGACTACAGGGTTGAGGGACAGAAGGCACCACTGTAGAGTAAAGGTTTGAGGAACAGAAGGCACCACTGTAGACTAAAGAGTTGAGGAACAGAAGGCACCACTGTAGACTAAAGGGTTGAGGGACAGAAGGCACCACTGTAGACTACAGGGTTGAGGGACAGAAGGCACCACTGTAGACTAAAGGGTTGAAGGACAGAAGGCACCACTGTAGACTACAGGGTTGAGGGACAGAAGGCACCACTGTAGAGTAAAGGTTTGAGGAACAGAAGGCACCACTGTAGACTAAAGAGTTGAGGAACAGAAGGCACCACTGTAGACTAAAGGGTTGAGGGACAGAAGGCACCACTGTAGACTAAAGGGTTGAGGGACAGAAGGCACCACTGTAGACTAAAGGGTTGAGGGACAGAAGGCACCACTGTAGACTAAAGGGTTGAGGGACAGAAGGCACCACTGTAGACTACAGGGTTGAGAGACAGAAGGCACCACTGTAGACTAAAGGGTTGAGGGACAGAAGGCACCACTGTAGACTAAAGGGTTGAGGGACAGAAGGCAGGCATATAGAGTGGAAGCTAGCAGAGCTAGCTACTGAATGCAGGACAGTACTACCAGCACTAGGCACACACACTACAGGATACAAACAGAGGGGGGTATGGGACACAGCATGTGCCCTGGCTGCACTGGGGTCCACACGCACAGACACACGCCTTACAGCTACATAACTTCTGTATGCCTTATGACTGGTGTACTTGAATTAAAGGGACATTTCATAATGTTTCAACTTCATCATCTACAGCACCACGTGTGAAAATGATGCGTTTCTATGTTTTTTGTAGTAAAAAAATTTAGCAATAGATTTTTTTCTCCAATGACATCATTGGTGTGCATCATTTTAACCAATTATGAGTAAGCATTTCCTTCTAATTGCTTACTAATTGTCTACTAAGGCTTGATTAAAAATAACAAACCAACTGGTTAAAATCCGATGATGCACAGCAATGAGGTGCATAATTTCTCCCTCAAAAAAAATGTCCTTGAGAGGAGGGGAAACGTGCAATATTCACATATCTTGATGTTTGGGTAGTGCTGGAGAGGATGAATATGAAGTCAAAAATATATATACACATTTCCCTTTAAAAAGGAGCCTAAAGGGGGAAAAGGACCCAGGAGCCTAAAGGGGGGAAAAAAAGGACCCAGGAGCCTAAAGGGGGAAAAGGACCCAGGAGCCTAATGGGGGAAAAGGACCCAGGAGCCTAAAGGGGGAAAAGGACCCAGGAACCTAATGGGGGAAAAGGACCCAGGAGCCTAAAGGGGGAAAAGGACCCAGGAACCTAAAGGGGGAAAAGGACCCGGGAACCTAAAGGGGGAAAAGGACCCAGGAACCTAAAGGGGGAAAAGGACCCAGGAACCTAACGGGGAAAAAGGACCCAGGAACCTAACGGGGAAAAAAGGACCCAGGAGCCTAAAGGGGGAAAAGGACCCAGGAGCCTAAAGGGGGAAAAGGACCCAGGAGCCTAAAGGGGGAAAAGGACCCAGGAGCCTAAAGGGGGAAAAGGACCCAGGAGCCTAAAAGGGGAAAAGGACCCAGGAACCTAAAGGGGGAAAAGGACCCAGGAGCCTAAAGGGGGAAAAGGACCCAGGAGCCTAAAGGGGGAAAAGGACCCAGGAGCCTAAAGGGGGAAAAGGACCCAGGAGCCTAAAGGGGGAAAAGGACCCAGGAACCTAAAGGGGGAAAAGGACCCAGGAACCTAAAGGGGGAAAAGGACCCAGGAACCTAAAGGGGGAAAAGGACCCAGGAGCCTAAAGGGGGAAAAGGACCCAGTGTGCAGCACACTCACCAGTCTTCCTGTGTACGTGTCTCTTCCCAGACTCCCTGAAGGCCACCATGGCTCTGAAGAAGGCTCTGAGGACAGCCCAGCGGAAGGTGGCTGGGGGGTCGATGCCCATCAGGCCACAGATGAAGGCGTTTTTGCTGCTCTTCAGTAGGGCCACGATGTCCGGACGCATATGGTCCGTATTCTTCTCCCGGAAGTCCTGTGTGGGGATACGTGAGTGTGATAGAGAGACAGAGATAAAAAAAAGAGAGTGTGCGTGAGAGCGAGAGAAAGAGAACAAGGGAGAGAGTGTACGTGTAAGAGAGAGAGACAGAGAAAGGGAGAGAGTGTGTGTGTGAGAGAGAGGAGAGAGAGAGACAGAGAAAGGGAGAGAGTATGGGTGAGAGAGAGAAAGGGGGAGAATATGGGTGAGAGAGGAGAGAAAGGGAAAGAGTGTGTGAGAGAGAGAGAGAGAGAGAGAGTGACAGAGAAAGGGAGAGAGTATGGGTGAGAGAGAGGAGAGAGAGACAGAGAAAGGGAGAGAGCATGGATGAGAGAGAGAGGAGAGAGGAGAGACAGAGAAAGGGAGAGAGCATGGATGTGTGTGAGAGTGAGAGACAGAGAAAGGGAGAGAGTGTACGTGTAAGAGAGAGAGACAGAGAAAGGGAGAGAGTATGGGTGCGTGTGAGAGAAAGAGCGAGAGAAGAGCTAAGCATTGCACTCGGTTCACCCTCAGTTTAACGTACACATAAGCTCAGCTTCAATACATCTTTCAGCTTTTAATTTCCTCTCTAGTGAGACTTTCATTGGAACAGGTAGGCAGCTTCTTGTATGGCAGAACTCCTGAGGTTTCCAAAACCATGTTACTAAAGAAGCCATGGACTGGGTTTGAACTGGATTGCAACACCACTAATTAAAACCTTTCTTAATGCTCCTCTCCGCAGGGTAATTCTATTGATTGATGCCTCATATATTGCCAATGTGGTTCCAACCAAGCCCTGAAATGTTACTTGGACTCTGTTCCATCCAAACACAACAATAGTAAATCCCATGGAAATGAACAGGTTGAATGAGTGCAAGAGAGAATGAAGCGTTTGTAGTTCGCAGGAGACGACACAGAAACCAGTTGAGCGAAACACGACTGCCCAGACCTGCACAATGTGTGACATATTCCTGGTTGCCAAGTCTGAGGTCTGGGTTATAGGACTCTGCAGCAGGGAACTGGGCCAAGAGAGTGATTAACAAATCATCCTGTACAGGTATGTGTAAGTCTTCACAGCCCATTACCCTACCCCCCCCCACCCCCCCACTGAGGTGACCCCTATATCCTTAACACTCCCGCGCTAACCTGAACCATGCTGGCTCTGATGTTCTCTTTTCACATGGTCCTTTCCAGGAGTATACCTGCCAGAGTAAACAGTAGTTTGTCCTACAGACACTTCCATTCCACTCAATAGAATGATTTAAGCTAGGACGCTATGACACACACATGAAGCTCTTGTTGACCCAGACAGTCAGACACTGACCTTGACCCCGTATTTGACCTTGCCGGCGTAGTGGCGGATGATGAAGGCGGGCTCCATGACGGCGGGGAACTCAATGTAGCCGTTGCCTTCATGCTGCCGCTTGAACTTGTCCAGCAGAGTCTGGTTAGAGGCCTGGGGGAAGCTGGGACAAGGACAGCAGGGGGGTGGGTGTCATCATGTCTCAGGGAGGATCATAATACAGACACACGCAGGAACACAGAGACACAAGCAGGAACACAGAGACACACGCAGGAACACAGAGACACAAGCAGGAACACAGAGACACAAGCAGGAACACAGAGACACAAGCAGGAACACAGAGACACAAGCAGGAACACAGAGACACAAGCAGGAACACAGAGACACAAGGAGGAACACAGAGACACAAGCAGGAACACAGAGACACAAGCAGGAACACAGAGACACAAGCAGGAACACAGAGACACAAGCAGGAACACAGAGACACAAGCAGGAACAGAGACACAAGCAGGAACACAGACACAAGCAGGAACACAAGCAGGAACACAGAGACACAAGCAGGAACACCGACAGACGGACAGACACCTATTCATTCCGCTCCCCTCTTCTGGTCCCTATTGAATAATGATTCTGATTATACAGGAGCACAAAGACTTACGGGTGGTTCCAACATCCATAGAATGTAGTCACCCATGAACACTGACGTAAGGTCAGTTTTATATTTCCCCCGATAATGGCTAAGGCAAGGATTAATGGAGGGTGAGCTGATCCTAGATTTACACTTAAGAGTCAAACTCTCCCCATAGGGAGAATGTGGTTGGCCAGAGGACGACGATAAACTCCTGCTTTCTCTCATGCCTTTAGAGACGCTGCACAGCAGTCCCCTGCCAGAAGTGTTCACAGTAAACCAACAGCTTACAGGAAGAGGACAGGAAGAGTGGGACAGGGGGAGGCTAAGGGGAACTTGAGCTATGAAAAACACAGAGCGCCAGGGACTCGATTTCCAGCTATTTCAAGTGGGAGGAATTCAGTGTGTCAGTGTCCAGATCAGGAAGAAGCAGACCATTTAGTTACAGCACATGGAGAGGGAATTACCAGGATGTTGTACTGAAACAAAAATGTCAAATTTCAGCCATGCTTATGAATGAGTTCATATATGCTTATTAAAATGGTCTGTCATCAGACGAGGACTGTTAGGATATCAGGTTATGTATATTTTAAGACTT
This sequence comes from Oncorhynchus mykiss, assembly GCF_057628025.1. Taxonomy (NCBI): domain Eukaryota; kingdom Metazoa; phylum Chordata; class Actinopteri; order Salmoniformes; family Salmonidae; genus Oncorhynchus; species Oncorhynchus mykiss. Next base: position 38,634,507 of record NC_143047.1, read on the forward strand.
CATAGAGTCTGCATTATGATGCAACCTGAATATCTCCCATTACAGAGTATCATTGTTCTCCACTATAACATCACCTAGTCAGTCTTACGGAGTGGAATCACTGGTCGTATTTTGACCCAGGTCTGAGCGAGAGCGAGAGAGAGAGAGGTCTAATGGACTCACTTTGACTCCTCATCCAGCAGGTGGAGCAGCGCAGTGGGCTTCTTACTGATGAGGTTGATGCAGCCTGTGTTGTCGATGTAGTCAATGTTGTGCCAGCTGATGCCCTCCGCCCTGTACTCCTCCTATACAATCAAATCAAATGTTATTTGTCACATGCGCGGAATACAACAGGTTACCGTGAAATGCGTACTTAAAAGCCCTTAACCAACAATGCAGTTAAGAAAACATGTTTGTTTAATCAAGTAAAATGAAAATAATAAGGCTATATACAGGGGGTACCGAGTCAATGTGTGGGGGTACCGAGTCAATGTGTGGGGGTACCGAGTCAATGT